>NC_031769.1:104161844-104249042 GCF_001522545.3 Parus major
GGAAGGGAAGGGAAGGTGCGGGAAGGGAAGGTAAGGGAAGGGAAGGGAAGGGAAGGGAAGGGAAGGGAAGGGAAGGGAAGGGAAGGCCTTCAAACGTGGCCCTATGTCAGCCGCCCCAGCGCCCCGCGGTGACAGCCCTCCCGAAGCAGGGCCTGACGGGGAGACCCCGCTCCCGGCCGGGAGCTCCCGCGGCCAGGGCCGCCGGGGGCAGGGCGGGGGTGCCGGGATGAGGCAGGGCGCCCGCCACGGCTCCCGCCTCGCGACAGGGCACGGCCGGCCCGCTCCCCCCGCGACAGCGGCGGGCAGGCCCGGGGAGGAGCCGCCAGACTCTCGGCCCCGGGGCGCAGCGGGCACGGGGCAGCCAAGGTGACGGGACCCGGTGGGACATGGGTGGGGTGAGCGGAGTGCGGAGGGGGAAGAGCAACTTCCTCAGCCCCCCCATCCTGGTCTGCCGGCGGCCGCTTACCTCGCGAGGGTGTCAGCGACGTGCCGGCGCTGGCGGAGGCGGCGAGCCCAAGCCTCGAACCCGCCCACAGCCGGGCACCGCCGCGGCACCGCCCCGTCCCGCCCGCCCCGCTGCGCCGCGCCCCGCCCGCCGCCGGCCCTGCCTCCCCCGGCGGGGACGGGACATCTTCCGGCGGGAGTCGGAACGGGGAGGGCGGGAAGCGGCGTGATGTGCGCATGCGCAGTCCGCTGAACCAGGGCGTCTGCCATGCGGGAATGTTAAGTAAGGAATCCAGAGACGGTATTAATTAAAACACGCATCTAAGGACTGGAGGGTGTTTACAAGAGCATGTATTGACGGGACAAGGGGGAATGGCTTCAAACTGAGAGAGGGTAGGTTTACGTTAGGTATTAGGAAGAGCCTTTAATGCGAGGGGATGAGGCGCTAGAACAGGCTGCCCAGAGAAACTGTGGATGCCTTATCCCTGGAAAGGTTCAAGGCCAGGATGGATGGAGCTCTGAGCAACCTGGTCTAGTAAGAGGTGTCCCTGCCCACGGCAAGGGGGTTGGAAGCAGGCGATCTTTAAGCTCCTCTTCTTGCGGCCATGTCCCGGTGGCTCAGCCCGCTCGCACCGCCGGGCGCCCGGGTGGGTTGTCCGAGCCTCGTCCTTTGCCAAAAACAAGGGGCAAAAGCGGCGCCGAGTGCCGTGGGGCCACTGGGGACCGAGTGACTGCGGAGGAGGCCCTCGTTGTGTCAGTGGCTGACACCTGACAGCCGTAGGGAAGTGAAGAGTCGACTGAGAGGGGACCTCCTCAATGCGTGTAACTATCCAAAGGGAGGGTGTCAAGGGAATGGAGCCAGGCTCTCCTTGGTGGTTCTAAGCAGTAGGACAAGAGGCAACAGGCAGAAACTGATGCACACGAAGCTCCACTTCAACGTGGGGAAGAACTTCACTGTGTGGGTGACTCTGGACTGGAACAGATTGCCCAGAGAGGTTGTGCAGTCTCCCTCACTGGAGATCTCATCTGGGCACAATTCTGTGCCTTGTGCTCTAGGATAACCCTGCATGGGCAGGAAGGTTGGACCAAATGACCCTCTGTGGTCCTTTCCAACCTGACCCTTTCTGTGTTTCTGTGATTCTGAGTCCCACCAAGTTCCTGGTGGTATTACAGCAGATGTGCTTGCACTAGTGTTTCCTTAGTGCTTGTGGGCCCCTTGTCACAATTATGTTAGCAGACACCTTTGAAATAGGTTACACAGGTGCTGCTCAGTTGTGCAGACAGCTGCCAGCCCCCTTGCTACAGGTGTGTCATGGTGTCAGCATATGTCACTTAGGTGTAAAGCAGGACAGATGCTTGTCTGTGAGATTAAAGAGGGCTCTTGGCTGTGTTTTGGTCCTCTGCCGTGTCCACTCCTCTCTCCAGAGCAGTGAGTTCACTCAGTGAGATGCCTTTTTGAGTCCATTTGTCAAATTTATTTTGCTTCCCTAAGTTCAGCGGTAACTCTGAAGGTACCAGCCAGCTGTTTTGTTCTGTGTATTCTGCACAGTGTTTTACAGCTCACTCTATAGCATAACCACCTATTTGTGATTTTTGCCATGGTCTGAGATATTTCAGTCCTTGCTACACTTGTAACGTGTTCATACCTCACCTAACCTTATGTCATGGCTTCTTTGCCTCAGGATATTTATGTGTCTGAGCCTGTTGTCTACATTGGCAAGTAAGAGAAGTTCTGAAGAAAATGCTGAAGATCTGACATCCACAGCATTGACGTGGGAGTCCAGACCAGCTTTTGTCACTATGGATGCAGTGACAGCTAGAGTTTGAATATATTGTGTTCTGGGGATGTAGCTGTGGGTTTGGTTTCCTTCAAAAGAAATCCATTATGCATACTCCAAAACCCTGGATGGTAAGTTGGAGCCATCAGAGGATTCCCTTCAAAAGTGAGCTGCTGATGCAGAGGTACCTCATGAATATCTAGTGTTATCCACCCATATTACTTTCCTAGGGGTAATCTGAAGTAGGTTCTACTTGAAATGCACATAAGCGTATCAAGATCTTGACATTTGGTATCTTTGCTCGGCATACTCCTATCAGCATGCTCTACTTGCCCGTATAGACACAGCCTCAGTTTATTTGACTGTGAATTCACCTAGTGGTGTGTATACACCACTGGAGAACAACATGATGAACCTCAGCCAAAAGCCATGAAAGGTTTCAGAAGAAAAGGTAGTATGTAATGGGGTTTTTCACAGAGATTTCTGATTTCCTTTACAAATTCTGGTTATAGCTCACTATAACTGATCACTGATCTAAAGACTACAGAAGTAGTTTAGTATTTGGTTCTGTAAATATTCATTTGTTAATGCTTGAAGTATTTAAAAAGGGGTTATTTTTGTTTTTATAAAAGCTTTATAAGTCTGTTTTATAATTTTCAAAATATTTTAGTGATTTCTATTGTTATCACAGTTATGAGATTAATTGTTGGAAATTGCTGTCAAGTTTCTGACTAGCATAAATTTGTTTGTATAAATACCAAATTTACCTGGAGATACTCTGTTTTCTCTGGCTTTAAAGTTTTCTGTCTCTTTGTTTACTGGAACAAGGAACTGCCTTCCTTGGTAAGTCCCCTCTCTGGACACACTTCATTGAAGCACAGTTTGTACTGGACAAATGGTAATTTTCAGAAGCTGTAGGTTTTTTTTAAAAGCTGATAGGAGATGTTATTTATAACTCCCTGCAGCAGCTCCTCTTTAAGCATAATCTGCTGTTACTTCACAATGAACACAGCAACATGTGGTCTCCTGCTCTCCTTTAGTATCCAACAGAATATTTTCCAGACAAAGGATATTTTAATCACCAGGCTGCATGTAAGTTTTCTGAAGGATGATAAAAGAATTCCTTTATGTTATCATTATCTTTATAAATTTAAAATTATGTTTCCCCATGTCTCTTTCTTAGGAACATGAAGCAAGTAAACCTAGATTTTCTTATATCCTTCCATGAAATAGTAATTTGCTGTACAGCAGGAAGTAGTAAAGTAGCAGGCATTCTTATAAAGCATTAAATTCCAAAATTTGGAAAAACTTAGTTCATGGGATAGAAGAATATCAGCAGTTTTCCGGTTTTCCACAGAAGGTGGCAGCATTCTGAAGCACTGATGTCAGCGTGAACTTGCTAGCAAATCTTGTTGAAAGAGCACAAACTGCAGAAATCTACTGTCCTTGGAAGTTGTGGTGAATATAAACTGGAATGCTTGGGCATGAATTGTTGAACTGGGGAACCTGGGGAGGGAGGAGAAGCTGCATTCACATAGGAGGAGTATATGAGCAGGACAGACTTAACCCCAAAAGAATCCTTTGTTAATTTAGCCATGTTTATTTACCACTGCAGAAAGACTGCTGGAGCGCCTCTGGAGTGTCTGCAGCTAAGTGAAAAACTACTGGCTTCTGGGTTATGCCTTTTTTCACAGAATAACTCAGATGGTAATAGGTCATTCCACTAAATGCAGAGAATGTTCTGTTGGGCTACAGCTTTGGGAGATGACTGTTCACAGAGAGAGAGGAAGCTTCTCCTATTATTTTCTCCACATCCTTTGCCCAATTCCAGCCGTGTTCTCCAGCTCCTTACCATGTCAGCCTCCATCTAGCACCTGAGGGACCCTCATAGGTAAGCAAATTTCACCTCCTGAGCTAGCCATAAAAAAAAACAAACAGTAGGAAAACTGAATCATACTCTACCAGAGTAAGAAAGGCTGAGGACCGTATGACTGGAATCAGGATAAGAAAAGACAGGAGAGGAGGAAGCACAAGCCTTCCCCTTTTGGCATGAGCGAGCTGTTAACATTGACAGCAGCTTGTGAAAGCGCAGCCTTAGGGCGGGCTGCGTAGTTATAGGATTGAGCTCTTGATCGAAAACTCAATCCCAGCGGTGCTGCCAGCACGCAGGTTTTACAGCCCCCTTTGACATGCACACACACTCCCAGCCTGCCCTGCTGTTTATCAGGCATCTCATCTGAGCAAGGAAGTGGTGACAACCAAAAGGCAGGAGCTGCTTAACCTTTCACCGGTAATTAACCTTGCAAGCACCGCTCGCGTCTCAGAATGCCTCAGACAGGTGAGGTAAGGCCACACGGGAAGCTCATTTAAACCAGTGGCTTTTTAATCACTATGCAAACAAAACATTTAAGGAACTCCAGGAGCAGCTGAGACGGCATAGGGCTTCATTTTCCCACCCTTCAGCAGATTCAGAAAGTCCCTCTATCCTAGGAAGAAGGGAGAAGCTGATTTTTGCATTTCCAGTAGAAGGAATGAGACAGGAAAATTAGATCCTTCAGAGGAAGAGATGTTTGCCAATGAAGGATCACTTCATTGTGAAGTCTGCTTTTCCTTTTCTTCTGCTGTAATGAAAATTAAGCAACAACAACCCAAAAAGTGGCTGAGATATTCCACAGCAAGTTGGCTGCAGCAGCTGGGGGACGCAGCATGTATGCTGGAGGTCAGTGGCAAGTCCCTAGCATGGGGATCTTGGGCTTTTTTATACCTTCCTCTTTCTTATTCATTGCCTTGAGGGTTCCAAGGCTCCTTTTGACCAGTTAGTATGCTGGGATGAGAACCCCAATAAGTGGCGCAGGATGAAGTGTGCCCTTGTGTTACAGCAACTCGATGACTCAGGGAACAAATGTTTCTTTACTTTTTTTCCTCAGGGTGATGATGCATTGAGCTGAAGCAACCCGGGGAAAAGCAGAGTGCAGGACTAAAAGTCGTCTTCCTGCCAGGTGTGAGTCACTGGCATGAGTACAGGAGTTGTAGGTGAAAGAGGCAGTTCCCCTCTGAAATTCCTGTGTAGATGGCACTCGGGACAACAGAGATTGGAGACTGCCCTGACTGCCTGGAGTTAAAGAGCTTTACGGGGCAATTAGCTGAAAATGCAGAGGGACACGTTCGAAGTGGGGGGAGGTAGAATTTGAATAGTTGGTTTTGTTTTGGTATTTTTGTGGGGAGGCAGGGAAAAAAATTGGGCTGGGATTTGTCCAGTTTGCTTGCATGCTGAATGTGTGGGGTTTGGTTTGTTTGTTTTGTTGTTTGTTTTTTCCCCCAGGGGAATAGGGGAACAGGAATAAAAATGACTGCAGATAGCTACATCTAGAGGGAAGGGTGGTACAGTTGGCTTTCAGAGATTTGGGTCTGGAACAGAGGGTGGATATATGCATGCACAGGGGTCCAGACCATTCCAGAAAAAGGGGAGGAGGCTGTTGTAAACATTTGGGAACTGCTGAGATAAAGTAAGCTGCTCCATTCTGTTGTTTTGAAGGGCTCTAACAGTTGACTATTAAATCTCAGCTGGAAATGGCAACTTGCAGCATGGAGAAGGTAAGGAAAAGCTTCCTGAACCACATCTGGGGAGTAATTCCTGAATGTGGAGCCCTTTTCCAATTTCTGTAATGGTGAGTCTAGGCCTCAAAGTGACTGCACTCTGCAAGAGTCAGCATGTTGGTATCTGAAGTGTGACACTCAGTGCCACACTGACAAGTCCATGTTGACCTGCCTGGAGTCACTGCTGCTTTATTGGCATTTTCTTGACACCAACTCCTGTGGAGTTGTAGACTGTCATCCACAGTCCTTTCTGCTGAGTATTTTAAATGGTGCTGTTATGTGTCTTGGTTTCTAAAAAAAAAGCATAAATTCTTCTGTTCAGTGTGAAATGTTTATGGATTAGTTTCTCTGTATTCAATTAACCATATTTGCCTATTGGAAATTTTCAGGTTTTTTAAGTTTTTTTTTTGGTGAGGTTTTGGGGGGTTTTTTTGTTTGGTTGGTTTGTTTGTTTTGCCAGGAGTGAACATAGTAAATTACACCTCAAAGTGTTGGTCTTTAGGATCTGGTGCTTAGACAGCTGAGGCCACAAATGGCTCTTGGGGGACTGAAGAGAAAAAGGATTATACTATGCATTGCCTCTGAGGAATAAAATGAGAAGAAGTGAATGTTCTGGAGCATGTATGTGGTATGTCCTGTCTTGGTCAGGAGGGTTGAACTAGATAATCTATAGAGGACCCTACCAACTTCAGCTACTTTTGGATTCTGAACTAGGAAGAAAGTTTTTTGAAGAAGTAGGTGTCTGTAGCCTTTGTGGCTTGGAATGTAATTTTTGTTCTACTCCATCTTTCCAGTCATGAGTACATTGAGAACTAACAACTTTCTCCCACCTTCAGAATTACATATCCCTGTTGATGCCTGGATACTCAGATCACATGAAAAGCCAAATAAAGACCCTGTGAATTCACACTGTTTTGAATATAGGGCATATTGTGGACTTATAAAACTATGAGGTACAAAGTTAATACACAGCAAAAATGTTTATGGCACTTGTTTCTAGCTTGAGTGTACCCTGTAAGATGTGATGCATCTGCATTATTTGTTTCAGAAAATCTTGACTGGGAAAGCTTGAAGATACCCATATTAAAATTTGATTGTTATCACCTTGCATACTGTGCTTTTCCCTGATGTGGTGTAAGGACACTGTACATCTGGGGGGAGGGGGGAACACCGGCTTTACAGACTTTTGCTTGATGTAGCTTTAAAGATAAATGTCTCATGGATACCTCTATAAGGATTAGATCTAAATTAAGACAGTGCAGAGAGACAGAAATTCTGGCATTAATCATATTACTTTTATTTAAACGGTAAGGTGTGATTTAATGTAAGTGGTTTTATTTTTATTAATACTTGATGCTGAATTTTGAACAGTACTGTACCTAAACAATTTTACAAATATAATACTAAATACACTGTTTATTGCTCATTGTTTTTGCACGAACATAAAACCTGGAAATGAATACAAGAATAAATAAGGCACCCTACTAATATGGTATTTTTCTGTATTGTAGTAGCATGCACGAAATTTTATTTTGCTTTTGCAAGTCACTGTCCTTTTTCTTATTAAAGAAAAAATAAGTTTGTTATTTGGGCAAGTGCCTGTTTGGAAAGTCAAAACTTGAAAGCACTTTTAATTTTCTTAATTCAACCATCTACCTTACAAAACAGTTCTCTCGTATAGCATGTCCCAATTTCTTTTTCTAAAGACAAAAAGTATTTTTGTTCTTCCTTTGCTGTTACTAGGAAACATGCCTTGCAAGAGGAGTGTTCACGTACTGCTTGAGACAAAAGACCTGACTTGCTTTTTTTAGCTACATTTTCTTCTTGTTACTGACCCTGCTCAAAAGATAAAAATAAAAATGCAGAGGCATCTTTCCTGACTTCTATGTGGCTGGGCCCAAATCACTGATCAGCAGAAGATGGGAGCTCCACAGATGCTGCTTAAGGGCCTGTTTTAAATTTCAGTATGCCCTACATTAGGGCTTCCCAACAGTTCCAAAATATATTCTAACTGTCCTTTCTCCTCAAAGGCCCACGCTGGCTGTCACTCTGTCAGGGCTCAGGAGAACAGTGATGCCTCGGCCACCCTCACAACTTGTAAGCTGCTAGGGCAGAAGTTCGTCTGCAGTGGCTTCAGTGATTTCACAATTTACTGCCAAAATGGTGACAAATGATCAAATAAACAAGCCAGCGGCACAACTGTGACTCCATCTCAACTTTCTTTAAACAGTCTGTTCCATTCTTTTCAGAAATGATATGAAACAATAGCAGAGACAAAAGGTTTGAATTTGTTTTTCTTCTTTAATTTAAAGCAGATTATATAACAATTTCCTGATACTCTAATATTTATTCTTTAAAACTGAAATGTTCTAGGAAGGTAATATAAACATAGCAGGTTCAATCACCAAGCTTACCAGTTATATGAAGTATGTGTTACTTATGTGACAACACCCAGCTTTACATGAACTCTGAAATGCAAAATGTCTTTTAATTACATACGTTATTACAGTACTGTTTTAAAGGAATCTTTTGGTTATATGTAAACACTATAAATTAGCTCTTTAAAAAATAACCATGTAAGACAGGTATGGCATTGACACAGTTTAAAAAACAATAAACAGCCCTAAATCTGAATGAATACTCTCAGGGCAGAACAGCAAAAGCAGGTATCAGTCTAATGCTATGGACTAACATGCTGAAATTTTGACTTATTTTAAGTATCAGTACTTTTATTTGATCCCTCCTTTTGTTTTCATATTTTAAGATTTTCACCATCAGTGCTCTAAGGAATGGGCTAACTGGTACTATATGTGACAGGATAATATATAAGCTATTTTGAGTGTTGCCATTCTAATAGTAAAAGCCATCTAAATAAAGTCTCCTAAGTACATACTGGTTTAAATTAAAATCCTGAGGAATTACAATCTCTCTACTTGATAGTTTGGTTAAGTGCAATTTGATGTATGCAGAACACTGTTTCATTTAAGGTCATTCTTAGTAAGGCATATTAAAAATAAATATAAAAGTGACAACATACTATTTAGTTTCTTGCTACAAAATCTTAGGCAAAAATATTTTTGCATGTAGTAATGGACTTTATCCATTTGCTGGCTTACAGGAGTTAAAATTTGTGCACTAAGCTGAACTGCCCTTGTCAGAATGTGCCACTGTGCTATAATAGGGGTCCAAAGCTACATGCTAAAGATTTTATTTCCATGCTCAAACACAGCTTGCACAAACTGCTTGAAGACTCTGTCCATGTAAGTGCACTTCCTTGGCCATATTCCTTCCAGAAAACCGATATGGCCTCCACACGAAGTCAGAACCAAAGCAACATTTGCATTTTGTTTGGCAGTTTCTACTGGTATAGCTAAAAGGTGGGGAAAAAAACATTTTAAGTCCTTAACCTTCTATGAAATGCCAGTCATTGAATTTCTCTTAAACATTTCTCATATTATGTATGAATAAATAGGCACAACATTAATATATGCTTGAACGTCTTACAAGGTTTGGAACCACAGCTGTATTAAAAGCCATTTCTCTCTTTATCATTAATTCACCTTACCTGTGTGATTTTTTTTTTTTTTTTTTTCTTGGCTGCTGTAAAAATTTTAGCTTCATTTGTCTTTCACTCACTGATTGAACAGCACCCATGGTAATGCATACTTAGGATTTGCTATAAATGGTGTAAGTAGAAGGACAATCAGCACTCTGATTTTTAACTATTATTGCAATATTCAACTTCAGGAAAGCTGAGGAACTAGGACCCCAATTGCAATTGTTTGAGACTCCAAGCACAGAACCTTTAATGTCAGGGTAAGATTTGGTCTACAAGATATCCTATCAGCTAATATAAAAGATTATCATTGTATCTGATCTGCCATGTTTACCACCTGCATGTTTAGAGCACACCATGCAAACACGCTGGGGAATGGTTCTTGCCCTCAGGAACTCATAATCTAAGACAGAAGGTAAACAGAGAAGGAGGAAGGGGCGAACAATTGTATAAGGACACAGAAAGCTGCTCCATGCCACCGAGGTTAGTGGTTCTTTACTGCATAGTGACTGCTAGAAATGATTTTAGAATGTAGATTATTACATTATCTATATATATATACATATACACATATATATTACATAATCTATCCAGATTATTAGACTGGACAGTACAAGGATTTTTCTTTTGCTGTATTAGTTTTTCTGATCTGATTAGCACCCTAATCCAGTTCCCTATGTTAATGCCAACATCTGAGTAGTGGCAGCCACAGTCAGATGGAGCCTTCACTGTGGTGGTCATTTCAGCAATGACCTACAAGTAGCTTAAAGTCATCAGTGAATGACACCTGAGATACAAACTGATCTGGAAATGTGTAGGAGGGAGGCTTCAGTGCCTCCTAATTTGAATCTGCATAGATGTGTGGCTTAATCAATTTCACCACCTGGGCAGTTCCCTTTGTGAAGGAAAATAGAGGTCAGTTAGTACAGACTGACACCAGAGAAAGCGAATGACTTTACAAAGGGCACTTGGTGAGATGGGATGACCCTGTTATCATTTGAACTGGTTGACACAGCAGTGGAGCTTTATATCAAGACTGCAAACTCTACAGATCCATAAAAACTAAGTTATTTAAGGAAATTCCTGTGGAATTTTAGGTATGCTAAGTAGATATCTGAATGAGCAGAAATATCAGCACATTTCAGTAAAGGAATGCCTTTCAAAGTTCCAGTTTCCAAGTAAGAAACTTTATGAAATGGAAAAAAAAATAAAAATCATACAGATATATTTGATTATTCAGCATTGACAGAAAAAGCAACAGCAAAAGAAAAATGCTTTGTCCAAAGAAGGGAGTAGCAGCAGTTTCACTGTGTTGTCTAAAAAAGGTTATGACAAGAAAATAACGCTGATTTTAAGTCATTTACTACTCAACTAAAAATGCCTTGTCACTACACTAAGCAGCAAGTCATTCGCAAGATTTAATTACTTTCTCATTTTCTTTAAAGTATTTCTGAATCAGATTCAATTTTGGGGGTATTCAGTTGTTCACAACCCATTCTGTCTACACTTTCTTCAGAGACACCTTCTACTCATTCCTGTTTCTAGGAGTCTGTTCCTTTACCCCTTTATGCATTTGCTATCTCAAAGGTCATTATCCTTGAATAGTCCCTATCTGCATATTACCACCTTATTCATAGATGTGCTCCTTACTTTCATTTGGATGCTGGCAAACTCATAGCTGTGTGCTTGACATGCCAGTTTGCCTTCATTTTCAGCAACTAGAGTAAGAGCACAGTGTTTAAGCCCTTTGCTTAGCCAGAAAAGGACCCTCAGCCAGAAAGTCACAGGAGAACTTGAGCGCAATCACTGCGGTGAACAGCTGTACAACTGAAAATAGATCAGGGCAGAAGCACTGGACCTGTGGAGCCAGGGGAGCAGTCTGTGCCCCAGAGATCCCTACCAGCAGTGCCTGGAATGACACGCTCTGTTCCACTCCAGGGCCTCAGCACAGATGCAAAACCAACTGCCTGCAGAGCTGGGTTAGTGTCTGTTGTAAAGGGGTGTTGCGAGCTCCCTGCTCATAACATGAGGTACCTGGCCATGCCCTGGGGGAGCACGGACCGAGCTCCAGAAAGCAATGGGGGCTCTCTTGCAAGCTATGTGATGTTCTTTGCTACTCAGCACTATCCATTTCTTCCACTCTTTCCCTCCTTTCAAAATTGCAGCCAATTTCAAAATTGCATCAATCTAAGCAGTTTGTAGATTCCAGAAATTACTAAGTGATTCTAATTCTTTACTAGGAGGAAGAAACTGTGCTTCTTACTGTTTCTACAATAATTCCTTGGCTTTTCCTTTATTCAGCTGGAAAACTGAAAACACTGAATGCAGGATCTGGGCCTTTTAAGGCAGTACTGAGGCCACACTAAAAAGTCAATGCTGTAAAAGCCTAGACTGGGGAATAGCACATGCTGAGAACATGAGATGCAGAAAACAATGTGTTATTTCTTGCAATCCAACACATGCATCATTTTCAGACTCAGCACGCGCTTGTCTGGAGTTTTGCCTGAGTTAATCTGCTCGGCAATCTCTGATCTGCCTCTCTTGGATTCTGTGGAGGAACACACTGCCATGTACAAACAGCGTGGCTGCAATTCATCTCAGCTTCTGCCGACTGCATAGGAATTTGCCCACTTATCTGTACCAAGCCATCTGCTCTTCTTCCCTCCAGTAGCCTGTGCTCCGTGTTAAACAAAATCCCAAGAGAGAAGTAGGAATCAGACACAAACCCCATGCCTGCTTCAGCCAGTGAATCACACTTTCCACACCTGTTCTGCAGCTGTCTGCCTGGTCACTGAGGGGACTAATAAATAGGCTTCTGTGCAAGGGTATGGGAAGGAATATGTGAGGAGAGACAGGTTTGATCTCCAAGTATCCAAGATAGACATGAGAACTCCATCAGTCCTTACAGATTCAGGATCACCTGCTAACTGGCCTGAACATATTTCTTCACTAGCTAAAGCATGCAAAAACATGACAGTCATTCAATTTGGCAGACTAGTGTCAATGTGTAGGGAGAATGTCCCTCTCTGATAAGAAACTGCTTTGCTGGAGGATTAAATGGGAGATCATAATAAATGTCTCCTCTACTATGCCAGCCCACCTGGGGAAGCCCTTAGAGGCGAGTCTCACCACGACCTCTGCGTGCCTGTCATTCAGAGGTTGCCAGCTCCCAAATTAGTTTGCTGGTGGTCATTCCCAAACTGGCTGGCAATACTAGAGTGGGTGCCATGTACTGCCTGCCTCCACACAGCTACAGTGGGTCTTTCCTAGAAGCCTACCAGTCCTGCACTAGGATGCTGATTATTTTCCAGATCTGGTAAGGTGCAAGCCACATGCGGGTCTTTTCAAATGTCATCTTCCCTATCCTGAATTTCCCTCTATTTTTCCGTGTAACTCCTCCCCAGCAGTTTCTTGCTCTACGGGTTCTTGGAAGAGAGTTGAGTATATTGTGTTACTCCTCAGTGCCAAAATGCAAATGATGCTTGGCAGTGGTATGGTACTTTTCTTAAGGCTGTTCCTATGTGCTGTTAGCCATCCAATAAATAAAATCACAATGCAACAGAGTAAATTTTGCAATGTAAAGGGCAGATGAATAGAGCACTGGATGTATGCATTCTTAGGAGATAGGATGGCATGCCAAAAGATACCACTGTTTATTTTTGTCCACACGTAACCTTGTACTTAAGTTTCTTTTTGGCCAAAATCTGTACTGCTGTTTGATCCAGCAAGCACAGACCTGTGACTTGTCATCACAGAACTGCAATGTAAATACTTGTATGCAGAATTACTTCATTCAAAACCAATTTGTTGTACATTTTTGCCAAAAAGAAGTTTCTTAAAAAGAACAAAAGAAAAAACATGTAAGTCACTGCTGTCAGACATTCTATTTTTTTTGCTTGATTTCTCTCTGCTCCTTAAACTTTTGACCTAATTGTTATCTGTCTGGCCATTCCTTGGCCATTTGGTCTCTCCTGACAACTTCATTCTACTATGCTCTTTAACGTAACAGGATGTAAAGTAACACCTCAGAGCAATTACTCCCAAGTTTGGATTCAGGGGGGCAGTAAAGCTTCAGAGAGTTCAATAAAATATATATAACCGAGCTTCAGACATGTGCTTATTTCTCACAGTGGATCAGGAGGGAGCTGGCATGGTACCTAGCTCCAAAGGCAGTCTTCCAGCTCAGGCACAATGCTCATTGGCAGCAATTAGCTAAGCATTAGTGTAGTGAAATTTAAGTCAGATGCCTAATACACTGCTTAAAGTCTCTTCAGAGAAAAATGCCGCTTCAGATGGAAAGTTAAATGCGACAGTGATAATGAATTATATCACTCCATCTACCTGATTTATTTTTCACATTTACAAAATCCAAGGGCTTGACTTGGCTTTATTACATATTTCCTGAAGCAGTGACTTGTTTAAATTAGTTATGGTGAGAAAAGTGTCATGCAGTGAAGAAATCATTTGTTTTCATTAGTCAGTATTATGCAATGTGAGAATTGCATTCCAGAATTAAACTACAGATACATCAGCTGCCAAGCTCTGTGAACTTTAAACAGCAACATTAGGGAAGGACTGCAAATTGATTGCTTCTTCATAATACTGGATTGAGATCAAATGGCACATTTTCACAATATATTTAAAAATAACTGTTGGGAAGTACAAAGCATACCAAAAAAAAAAAAAGAGAAGAAATACATGAGAAGAAATAATCAGGTAGTAACAAGGCAGCATCTGCACTTTTTAAGGGAAGTGTCTCTTTAGGTCCACATTATGTAGTGACAAAGCAGACTTGGTTTTGTATTCCCCAAGTTTTGTTACTGGAAGATAGATGTCCGTGGCTTTATGGAAACTATTTCAATACAAAAGAATTCTGGCACAGCTTTCTCCCTGATGAGTTCTCTAGGCTGGTTTCCCAGCTCTTGGAAACCGCAGTATCTACAACAGAACTGGAAGGTAGCTTAAAAGCTGGTAGGTATTACCGGGAGAGATGAGGCATGAAATAACCAGTCCCCAAAGTCAATAAAAGGCTGGAGTTTGGGTGAGAATGAATTTTGTGGCTTTGAATCCATGATACAGTTGGGAGTGGAAACTGACTTTGGTTGCCACAGACTTCTATGGGTCCACACATAGAAGTTTTTAAGTCAGAAAAAAAGCCAGTTGTCAGACTAAAGTCACCTCCAAGAGTAACGCCAACCCTTTATGTTTGCTAACATAAAACAGCTCACAGGAGATGTCAAGATATCATGATGAATGAACTCCAGTAACTAATGGCAGCAGACATAAATCCCAGGCTGCTAATCAGGGTGCTCTGTGTTTCCTGCCAGTACGATTCCCACTGAAGGTACACAGCACAAACGAAAAAGGAGCCAAGGATAGACAGATGTAATGGAGTCACGCAGTTTTAAGAGAAGATAGACAGTCATTACAACAGACTCTTAGTGCTTCCCGATTCAGAAGTACTGGTGTTTTACCTTACCCTCCTCTACACTTCAAGACTTCAAAGGCATCCTCAAAATAGTTTAGATACCTAATTTTACACAAACAACCATACCAATATTCACAAAGACTTGTGTTACCTTTACAGAACAGCTTCAAGAATTGAGAGATCTACTCTGTTGTTAGCTGTACTGTAGGGACTCAGTCTTTGAGTACTCAAACTACACAACACAGAACTGCTGAGGCTGTAAGAGACTTCTTGAGATCATCTACTCCAACCCCCTGCTCAAGCAGGGTTACCAAGAGCAGGTTTTCCAGGGCTGTGTCCAGTAAGGCTTTAAGTATCTCAGTAGATGGAGACCACACAAACTATGCCAGCATTTGACCACTCTCACAGTAAAAAAAAAAAAAAAAAAAAAAAGCTTTTCTTGTGTAGAGATTGAATGTCATAGGGTCAGATCAATAGCTGGCTCTTGAGAGCTTGAGAGCTGGAGGTAAAAAAGAAGATGGAGTATTTGCACTAACTTTCATCTAGGTAACAAATATCCCAGTCCCAGTCCTAATGGGCTGAGAAAGGTTAACAAATCTTTCAGGGACTGAGGTACACTGAGTGGTTTACTGCTATTGTCACTATGCTAATTAGGTAGACCCTGCCACAGTTACTACTTAACTTTAGAGAGATGGCCACAAACTAAGCTAGTGCTAAACAAAGGGGTGAAGCCATTGATCCCTCTCTCAGATACTCTGTGAAAGAAATGTGGCAGAGCAGATGACCTCCCTACTGTACTGTGGAGAAAGTCATCTCCACGGTCCTAATACACATAAAAATTATCTTCAGAATCACTAGCCAGGTTTCATATTTGGATATAGATTTTAGGGTCACAGCCCATCCATTCTCATTTTCAGGCCATTATAAGCTTATAAGCAACTGTCCAATTTCAAGGGAAAAAAATTCCACAGAGGGTAATAAATACAAAGGGACTAACTCCGTTTCAGAAAGCCTTTGAACTGCAAATTTTTAAAGGTGCATACAGTATTCTATTGTAATATTGCTATGTTTACTCAGACCTTACTTTTTTTTTAAGCCTCTGTTTTGGTCAATGTAAGGTATCCCTAGTAGTAGTTTGGCTAATCTAGAGTCACCATTTTTCTCCCTCGTATAATGGTGTCTGTCATCTCTTTACATTGTTCATGCAAAGCATGGATGCTTTTTGTTCTAGAGAAGAAATCAGATTTTTTCTAGTGCGCTCTACTGGAGTAGTCCTTTTCATGACACATTTGTCTCTAACTGGTCTTCAGTTACTATAAATAGTAATGTGTGTGCATGTTTCTGTATGTGTGGTACATCTGCACACAGATAAACAGCACACACAAAGAGTCTCTTCCAATTCTTTCATTTCTGCTTGTTGTTCTGATCTGTTTGCCTGCTCACTTTGGTTTCATGACTCATTCTGCAAGAATCTCACTTCACTTGTGGTGGCAGAAGAAAACTTCCCTGAAATAAATCAGTTGTATAAACTACATTTTTAAAGGTGTCAGGTGCTCATTGCTGAAGACCGTTGCCTCAACCTCAGCTGTTCATTTTAGTGGTTTTCCTCTACATTAGCTTTTGTTCTCCTTCTCAAAAGCTATAACCAATACACAGGAACATGTACATATTTTCAGAATAGTTAGCAACAGGGTTTTTGATCTTCAGAGGAAAAACAAAATGTTCATAATGATCACTTGTTTGGCATGAAACAAAAAGAAAATGGAAAACGCAGCCTGTTACTTAGCTGTTATTGATTCTTCTTATTAATTTCAGCTCCTTCTAGGAGCTCACCTTTTACATATGTCTTCTCTTACCCTAGATTTTGGCCTACATTATTAGATGTAACTGACTTAGATGGGTTGTTTTTACTTTTAATTTACAGGTACTGGAGATGACACTGAGATCAACAGATACGAATTTCATGTCATCTCAAACATAAGCGACTCCCATGCATTCTTTGTAGGGACTTAAAGAACGGCAGTAAAAAAACCCACTTGTCTCCAGTTTGAATTCTGAATGACTACATCCAGACATCAGAAGTCAAGCTCCTTTTTTATGGGTTCTCTTCATACTTAGTGAACAGAAACAGGTGCTTCTGAGAGGGTACCACATCTGGTGTCTTCCTTACACTGAGATAACCCACACCCTTAATGTGCCTATTTCTTTCTTTTGACTGTAAAGACTCCACAAATGCCTAATGAGGCCACCCCCTATACTTCTCCATTCTGTACTAATCAAGTCTCTCCATCATCATCTGTTTTTTATGTGTCTTAAACTTAAATGCACGACTGACCCCTCCATGGAAGTTTTGATCCTATGTGCAAGTAACATTTCAGTACACTTCTAAACATGGGTGTGAGTTTATTCTCTAAGCTCTGTAGTTTGTCTTAATACAGATATTTTTGCATATACAGATAAATTTATTTTAAAAAGCCTAAACTTACCATGAGCTGGTGAGAAAACATCATCCACAGAGTTTAGACATAACACTGGAATTCCAATTGACTTCAGCTTGCGACATGGACTAGCATCTTCATAGTAATCATCAATTGAACGGTAGCCAAACATGACTGAAGTGAACTGCTTATCAAATTCTCTGATAGTTCTAGCCTGAAGTACAGAATTCAAATAGGGAACTACGTCAGCATTTGGAAAACAGCAATCAGCTCGAGCAGATGTAACGTTTTCACATACCTTCATCACAAGATCCATATCAAATAATTTCTCCAACATTTGGCGATGCCTAAAAAGAAAGATAGAAAAATTGGAGGGCTTGGTCTTTTTGTTATGTAAACAAATGTAGTTCTCTGCTTTACAGATACATTTACAGAAGTAACTGTCTAACATTCTTGTTTTTAATTTTCTGTCGTATCAAAATTCTGTCTAGAATCCAAGAGCAGAATAATTGTTCATCCATATATAGACACATCTAGCAAAACGGTAAGAATCTGCATAAGCCATGAAAAAGATGCAAAAGATAAGAGAACTTAATATTTAGGAATACAAAATACACCCTGGTTTTCTAAAGCCAATGATGAACTAGGCCTTTCTGTACTTTTGCAGTCAACACCAACTTAAAACAATTATTATATATGCAAACCTACTCAAAGTCAGTATGTGCAAGTCTAAACATTTTAAAAGTCCATTTACTTAATCCATAGATAAAGAAGTATATTGGGCTTGTGAATCTCTTGAGCAGCATTTAAAATTAGTCACATTGATGACAAACTTTCTTGAAAAGATCCTTTTGATTTCAAAAGTTACCAAATAATGCACAAAGAATAACTGGAGTTGTTACAGAATTAATTTTACCAATATTTTTATACCTGCTGTTGATTTCATGGTAAAATCCTTTCACCTTGCTAAGTATTTCAGAAGGCAACTCACCTGCTGATAGAGGATTGTAGACAAGTGGTCAAGTAATAGTTGAAAAGAAGCCAGTTTAGTGGCTTCTCCAGAGATTCTATAGATTCAAAAACATTCCAACCCGCAGAGAAAATTGCAGCTGCCATTAAAGGAGTGTCTCTGCCAGTTTTGCCCAGGTAATTTAAAAGAAGCATGCTACAAATGAAAAACAGAAACATACATACTATCAAACTGTTTGCTTCAATTTAGAGTACATGTAACAGCCATGTTTTTGTCTGTTTTTCAATAGTTTCTCCTATGAGTCCTACAGTTGTGCCTAGTACACCTAGGAGCTAGTCAAATAACATATGACTCATGAAGTTTACTTTCACTATTATCAGAGAGTAACTGGGTGCACTGTGTAGGGTGTGAGTAGGAGTGCATTTAGAAATAGAGATGTACTAGTCTTCAATCACGAAAGGGAGGGAAAAGTCAAATGATTCTTACTCATGGAACAAGTATTCCCAAGTGTTAGTAACTTTTACCATCTTACAAGCTCTTTGTCTTCCTGATGTGATAAATCTGATCAGTGTGCCTGACAAACACAAGCTGCCCCTGGCACACCTGCCTCACCGTGAAGAAGTCTTTTGAGATTAAGGTAGTGCCATTACCTCACCTAACACATATGAAAAAACATACCTCTTCTTTAACACAAAGTATGTGAAGCATGAAGTCTTGGTTAGTAAATAAAACTAGAGAATCAAAATTATGACCCAAATAAATGGCTCAGGTCTTGTCTTTCTGACCAACTGAAACTTACAGTCTCTACTAATAATGTACACTTGAGTTGAAAATGGGGGGAGTTCACAAGTATCTACTGTTCAAGTGCAGAAAAAATAAAACAACAGGAAGAGAGTAAAATAAAAATACTGACGGAAAAGCTCCAAGTCTTACTTTACTGTCTGAGACCAAAAAGTTTACAACAAGCGTTTTAATACCAAGTCTTCAACACAAACCACTACAGTTAATTAGTAACATTAAGATAGCTCCTTGGATTGCTACTCTGTACCTTGGATCATCTACTGTGCTTTAGGAGACAGCAACCTTTAGCAAAGACATTATGAATCAGCCTTCTATCACAGAGACTTTATCCCTCTGCACTACCTGCCACATCACAGGACAGCAGTCCAATAAACCAACCAAAAAAAATGTTGCAGAAGAAGAAGAAGCACTCCCTAAGAATTCAGAGGGTATATGTAGTAGAGAGAAGGCTTAGGAGTCTTTATGTTACCAAATAAAGTCCCTTTCCACAATAATATGTACTGAAGATAGTAGAACAGGTAGTTTTTTGTTTATATTTATGTATGTCTGTGAAGTGAATATCTATTTTAATTCTTAACTGGGGAAAATTTGTCTTATATAGATTATCTGACTATTCAGAAAATTCTGAAAATAGATGGTATAAAACTCCTGTAAGATTAAGACAAGTGGATGATTTTTGCAGTATGTCCCTGGTGAGATCTTTGCTCCTGTTTAATTTTAAACATGCAATGCTCCAAATAATTTTGAAGCATGGAACAAGTTCTCATGTAGATAATTAGAGACTATTCCAGTGCTCTGTACAATTAAACATATGCTTTCTGGTTTTGGTTCAGTATTTTAAGGGGGAAGGTGGAACATCTTGACTAAATTGCCCAGTGGTGCTGGTGACATATAGGCCAAGTACACCACACAGATTCCTTGTGCCATTGTAACAGACTTTGCCAGTACTTTGATACCATAACTAGGTTAAGCCAAGGACAGAAAGGACACTAAGGGCTGATGTGGACGTTTGTACCAGTCACAGAACTGCCAGCTTCTACCACCTTAAGCCCTTCATAATTGCCAGGGACAGGGAATTGTAGCCATCCCAGCATCAACAGCAAGGCACAAGCAGACCTGATTTCTGCAGAGTACTGAGGTCAGTATTTTGACATACAGTCAAGGCTCTCAATAGGAAAAATATTCTGTGGATCTGCTATTCATATGTAACGAGGAACTGGTCAGGCAGAGAAGATGCACAACAGTTTTGGCCACTGAGATTATTTGATGGTGGATTTTTAAGATTAAAAGTAAGTGGGTAAGGTAAGCAGTAGAATTAGAATACTGGAGAGAGTTGGCTTTCATTTGTCCAAGGATCTGATTGGCAAGATTTTACATTAGATGACCCTGATGAGCAAACGGGACTTTAAGGATAACCAAACATAAAGCAAAAGCGTGATACATTCTGATATGCAGGAAGTTGAGCAAGTGTGGCAGAGGATCACATGGAGGAAACAAAACCCTTCTGACCAATTTCAAGGAGGAAGTACCCTTAAGGTAGAAGAGGGGTGGTCTGCCTGGGAGAAACAGTCATTGCCCAAGCAGGCAGGGATGCAGTTAGTAAAAGTGAAGTTCAGCTGGAGCTGGAACAAGCAAGGGATGTGGAAGACAACAAGAGAAAGGTTTCTGCAGCAAGAAAGTCTTCTGTAAGTTTTGGTACAAAAGAAGACGCAGAACAAACAACATCCTCAGAACAAACATTCTCTTCTTTCCCCTCATCAGTGAAGCCAGTCATCTCATCATAGAATGCAATCAGATCACCTGGGCTTGTTTTGTCCTCGATGAAAACAGTCACCAGTATTCCCTATATGCCTGGAAATGGCTCCCAGAGGATTTTCTCAAAGAACTGAAGTTAGGCTGACCAACCTTTTTCCCTCCTGGGACCACTATTCAACAGAACAGGGAACCTAGTGACTAAAGATTTGTGATAAAGCAGAGAGTACTAGTCTTTAACAAGTATGTATTTATCTCAAAGATCCTACTAGTCATTGAGAGATTAATGTCAATATATATGGGCTGTATCTGCCCATCCCCCACAAAATTTATCAGAGAAAAGGGAAGTCTCAGGAAGTGAGACTGTGTCTGCAGTATTCCTAAGGAAAATTCTCCTCTGCTACAGTTCTTGTTAAAGAGGCTGCTGGAATAGTTCTGCTAGTTTCTAACAGTGATTTTTTTTTTCCTAACAAACTGTGCTATCATTGTCTGTTCTTGCTGTGCTTTCTGGAGAGAAGCCAGGACACAGCAAGTCTTAATACCACATGCTCTACCAATCCCTACCGGTTTGAACAATACTACTTCTTGCTTCTGAGCCAGACAGAGATAGCAGATCTCTGATATCTGAGAGCAGATATCCACACCTCTTCCAGCCTAACCTATCCACACACTGCAGAACACAAACAAAGTGAAGACAAATCTTATTGCCAGAGGTTGCTATGAAACATGGTGTATTAGCTCAAGATGCTATTTTATATCACTCTGTTCCAAAGACAGCCTCCATAGTTTCCAGACTGTATTGCCTACCTGTTTGGCTGTCAATCTGCCTGTCATTGTTTCCTGTCTTTCTCCACCCCGCTCCCCCCAGTTTTTAAATGTTAGCTAATTTCAACCTTCCCTGACACAGAGGTAAAAGCCTCAAAGATAGGAAGTT
The DNA here is from genome assembly GCF_001522545.3 of Parus major. NCBI lineage: Eukaryota > Metazoa > Chordata > Aves > Passeriformes > Paridae > Parus > Parus major. The sequence continues at coordinate 104,183,543 of NC_031769.1, forward strand.
TCTCAAAGTCTTCTGCATATTGGAGAGAAACCCAACTTGCTTGAAGTTCAGTAAGTAATGCAAGTATTCCAGAGTAATAATTTACAATCAGGCTACACCAGTCTTATGATCACAGTTAAGCTGACTTGTGTTACACAACCTTACCCTCCCATAGAAACACCTGCTGCCATGAATGGAGCTGACGGGTGTAAACTGTGCACATGATGAATAACAGTCTCTAAATCCTCTGTGTTAGCTGCACAGTAAGTCCTTGGTGTCTGTAAGGAGTCAAGAGGGAAAAATGCCATCATAAGCTTTTATATTATCCTTTAAGGACAAAGCAAACTGAACAGTGAATCATTATATAAGAAGATAAATTTAGCATTTATTGTGAAGCTTCACTAAATGCCAAATATAAATCCAGAGCATTTCACAAGGAGGTGAAGAAAGGAGTTATATTTGTTAACATTACAAAATAAGAGGTGACAGGTATCCTCGGTATCTGCAACCTCCAGGTCATTAGACAAAATCTGTACAGAGAACAACGTGCTAAACTAGACAGAACTAGATCAGAACTAGATAGACACTGATATTTTTAAAATACCCCAAGGAAATGGAAACATTATAAAGGCTGTGGTTTTCAGAAAAGGAAGTTATAACAATTTTACTATATTCACCCACATTCAAATGTGAAAGAAAGCATTACATTTCAAGTTCTGTCAGCCAGCATTTGAAAACTAACCCATATTTAGATTCTACATACAACACAACCAAATAAACACATAAATAAATTCCCCAGTGTGGTTTCTCTAATTTAGTAAAGTATTCTTTTAACTAAAGCAATGAAACATGTATTATCTGTTCTTTGTCCATTATTAGTGTCTCCTTAAATCCTGAATTGAGACTTGGAATGACCACTGCTAGCATCAGACTGGGTAACCCCTTGGGTAAGCTTTGGTTAACCACTTCCCTGCTATTGAAGGATGAGCACAACTTTTGAGCCTCCCCTGCACAGACACCTGGAACAGGCCACATAATCCGACCTGAGGGACTATCTGGAGCACTATGAGGGAGACAAGTCCATTCAGGTACCGTAAGAATCACAATAACGTAAGTTTTTTTCTAATGGTGCAGATCTCACCTACAGAGAAGTGAAGTTTTTAACTTAAAGTTGCTACTAACACGTCAGTGACCTGGACTGATTGAACTGCCAAAATTCAGTGAAACATTAAAACTAAATATAAAAATACATAACTATGAGTTAATGGAATTTTTCGGTTGCCTGAAGTAATGATGCATTTCAAGGGTGTTTTTTTAAATTGCTTTCAGTTAAACTGCCTGGCTATTTGTGGGTGATTTTAACAACATTAAACTGATTACTTAAAACACATTTAACAAGAATATTGAAATGTTGATGTCAAAGATTAAGAAATGGAAAGAAAAGCTAAATCTAGATAATTAAAACTGAAGACATTTTCAATTTCCTTTCATGTTGCATTTCCATTTCTCACCCGTATGAATCACTCTTCACTGTTTTACATCCTATTAATTATAAACAGTGTGAATGTGTTTTATTTTAATTAAATTGTCAACTTTACAAGGAAAAATAAATTATTTTTAGTAACTAGCATCTAATGCATTCTAAGTAAAAATGTATTTGATTTAAGTTTATAAAACTGGAGATACATCTTCTATTTTAAATTCAGTTAATTCCAGGCAGTTTAATGTTTAGCTATCTACATTTTGTATGAAGGTATTTTAGAACACCATCTTAGCTCACAGTGGCTGTGGTCAATATAATATTTTATTATTCCAGACCAAAATTTCACAATAGCTTTCAATAATCAATGAGAACAGTATCCTTTAAATAGCTATTATTTGTTGTGAATTTGCATCTATCTTTAAAGTGACTAGAAGAGCTGCTTACATAACTAATTTCTACTGTGGTGCTTAACTATGCTTCAGACTCATTAAGTAGGGATTTTATATTAAAATGTTGAAACCCCTTTGCAGAAAATGTGATAATTTCAGCTGGTTTGCTGAACCACAAGAACTTATAAAGCTTAAAGATGTAAATCCGATTACAGTAAAATACACACAATGTATCCAAACAAGGGATCTTTTCTCTAAATGATTCAGAAATTCATCAATAAGGACTTTGTGTGTCACAAAACTGCTTTGTAGATCCATCTCCAAAAGTATGCAGAAAACTACTCTTAACATGGCAATATTTGCATTGAAATGCTTTATCTGATTATGGGAAAACATTCTGAGCTTTTTAAAGTTTGAAACCAGGGGATTAAAAAATGCAAAACAATACCGAGTATTATGCACATTTCATTCCAGCTGCAGAATTGTCAACAGAACACATATGAAAAAACAAAGCTTATTCAGCAATATTTCATCATGCCTTGTCCCTAGCTACAGAAAACATTTAGCTTCAAGATCTGAGGGATGGACAGTTATTTCTAAGCAAACATGATATGTCTGTCCCAAAAAAATATCCTCTGTGGCTGAGTTTGTGTCATGATCACTGAGAAAAGGATGAGAACACATTTAACTTCCAGGATACAGATATCCATATAAAGCTGGTTCATTAATTCATTAACACGTAGTATGGATCAGTTTTAATGAAACACCTTTTTAACAATATCAAAAATATATTTTAAACTGAAAAAGAAATTTCAGTGGATTATATTTGGATATGTATGCTAAATCAATGGGAGAAAATTGCAATGACTGAGCAGAGATGTGCACATTTTAGATACTGCAGTATTTTTGGAAAGAAAATGTAAGTATTGCTCATTTTAATGTTACAGATATTATTAATTGAATAATTTCCTAGAACGAAATGCTCAGAAAAAATTGTGTGTTAACCAGTTGACCCTCTAGGGTTTCAAAATAAAAAATTAATATTGGCACATGATTGATCTACCAGATGGCTGAATTCTCTTCTCTGTATTTTTAACCCATGCTCTGAGTTTGTCATTTAAATCCAACTGTACAAATAGGCACAAATGATTTCACAATTACCACTTATAAGTGAGAGATATTTATCTTAGAAGTTATCCTTACCAAAAGCTCCTCGCCAGCAATTCCCCGATTGTTAAAAACCACGCATCTAAAAATTGAGACAGTAAATTCAATTGTGCACATTGTTAATTTCACCAACAGACATAACTTAAACACACACAAAGAAATGAAAATGCATAAAGAAAAATAAGCCACTTCTGTGAATAAGTTCAGCACATAAATATTTACAGATCTACAGATCCTAGAGGCTGACCTGTGTGGAACAAGCTTTATATCAAAATGGAGCTCACTGAGGTCAGTGGGACTATCAGAGCTCTGTGATTTGTTGAGGTCAGATTTCAGGGTGAGAACCCCAAGGTTTAGCTGAAGGTGGTACAGACATGTCCTGCACTCTGCCATGAGCTCTGCCAGTGCAGGGCCCAGCCTAAAGCTCTGAAAAAAGAACATCAGAGATCTGTGTGTAGACATCCCCCAAAGCTACATAATTCTATTAAATTGGAAAAAATGAGCCAAGTCAAAATTATAATGACAGCTGGATCTAAGTTGCAGGTTCTTGGGAATGACTTTTTTTTTCATCTGGTACAGCAGAAGTTTCTGGTCTCTCTCTGTTGGTGGGAATCTCTGAATCTTCTAGCAGTATTACCATGATTTAAGAATCCATTTCTCAAAAAATTTTACTTTTCTATTACTCTTCTATCATCTCACTGAAATAATTTTATTAAATAATATACATAGATGGGTTAAAGGTATGAAAGAATACTTATTTTGGTATTTTTCTCAAATGTTGCTATTTAAAAACAAAATTATAGCACTCTCTTGAAATCTGACCTAAAGGTCCACTTTTGAATGTTCTACCTTCTTGCCTTAGGAAATGCAGATACAACTTCCAGAAAAACTTTAAAAATTTATAGTAATAAGTTGTTACTATGTAATGTATAGAGTATATATATATCTGTATAACTTAATATAATTAAGATATAGCTGAACATGTAGATAAAAGCTAATATTTACATATTTGAAGAACTTACTGGAGTCAGCACCAGAAGCCAATCTGCAAAGACAAAATCTAATATTCCAAATACAGATCCTGGAACAATGACAACTTACTGTAATGTGCAGCAGCAGCAATACGGTTACATAAAGGAGTCTACTCATTGACTAATCCACTTACGTTACCCAACTCTGACCAGAAACCTTAAGAATGAAACCAAATTACACAGTGACAATGAAGAGGTGACAGACCTGCTCAAGCACCATCCGTAAGAGTAGGCTAGCTCTCCTTTCTGCACCCAGGAATCTGAGGCTGCTGAATCAAGCAATTTTGGCATTCAGTAGCTGACCTCCTCCAAGGCCTACTGCCAACAACCCATCCACACAAGTCTTCTTGGAGCTGAATACAAACCCTTTCTCTAGAAAGTGTAAAGGTTAACACCTAATATAATATAAGAACTTAAGAAGCAGCAGCAAAGCCCTGTGCAGACTTAGCTGGCTTTCTCTGCAATCTCTGGGGCACATCTGTAGATATTAAAACAGTCCTTCCAAATGTACTGCCTGTTACATAATCCCACTATGATTATTATTGCTAATAACACTTTTTTACATAAACTACTGTATTCAGATCTCATTTGCCTTAGGAAAGCATCTGATACATATACATACTGATACTGGATCCTACCAGAAGCAGCAAAATGAACAGCAATGGGAAAACAACAGTACCTATATCCCAGTGTTTCGCTTTGATGGATCATATGAAGAATGTAGGATTCCTTGCTTGTTCCTGTCAGGCCAGGCAATAACAGGACAGTGGGTCTTGTGCTGGCATCCGGATAATATAAGCTGTCATTATTATCAAACCAATCCAATGAAATCTGTCCTCCATCTGCTGTTTTAATGAGCTCACTGAAAGGTACATTTTAAGATAATACTGATTAGATTGAAAAATACATACACGCTATTAAGAGTGCTTAGAGTTTACAAATTACCAGGTATGAATTCTGCATTTTTCATTATGTTTTAATACTCAAAGTGCCACCTGACTAGGCATGTCTGCATTCAGAAAGAGTTACACCTACAGCTGACAAGAGTTAGAACAGTCAATTTGCGGAGTAATTCCCGCTCAGTAAATGAAGACATGGCCTTTCATAAATTGCTGCTGATGTACTGGAAGCTTGTAGCTAATGTGATTTTTGGCACTGCCTTGTGTTTTATACAGGCATTTTTGTGTACTGCAGATTTCCTTTGAATCATCTGAGAATCTTTCGATAGCACACTGGCTAATGTGATAAACATTTATTGCATTTTTTGACTTTTCATCCAAAGAACTAGAGTGCACAGACACACACTACTGCATCTTTCACCCCATATCACTACAGAATGTGCTAGAATGCACTCTTATAGCATATATCTTAATAATGTAACAAACACTGTAATAGCTCACAAAGTTATGCATGCATTAAACAATGACAAAAAAGTTTCATTCTTTTTTTTAGAAACATACAAATCTTCCCACTTCTTGGAAATTTGAACAGTTAAAGTGCTACTTTACTTTCATAATTTAGAAAAGTAGTTATACAGCCAAACATGTAGATAAAAGCTAATATATACATATTTTAATGGCTCAAGGAAGCTGGTGTGGAAACTACCAAAATGTAAGCCCACCTTCCATTTGATTTTTCTTTTGAAATTCTTGGTAATGACTACTGCAGATTTTAGAGGTGACCAGCCTTGTTGGACTCATTAGCTCAGCTTTGCCCTTTTTCAGTAATGGGAAATAGATGCAATGCTAGTGAGTACTGCCAACACAATCTAAAATGGTGCAAAATAAGCACTGCCCCACGGAACTATGTTTCTTCTCTCAAAACCCTTGAAATAAAAGTGTACAAGAAGGACTAGAAAAAGTGAACATGGCCATACCACTGAAATGTTTCCTAGTTACTAAAACCAAGGGAAGCTGCTAAATGCTAAATCTATTCTACCGTGCAAGCAGAGCTGAAACAACTTGTGTTGCATCCAGGTTCCGGCGCATAAAAGTCCTTCTCCTTAGGTCTTGTGCCAAATGCCTCATTTGCCAGACTAAGTCTCATTTCTGTGTGAAAGAGATCAGCTGAGGACAAAAAATAAATATAAGGGATTTTTTCCTTATTCTCTTAGAATTTAGGCATGAAAGAACACAACAAACTCTACAGGTGAAAGTTACTCTGAAAATCCCAGAAGTTCTGTATATTCAAAACAAGGCTGAATGTGGCTGTGCTATGGTTAAGGTACAACATGTTGGTTTAATGGACAGATACAGTGACTGCATGACCTTTGCAAAATAATGGCATTCGAACACCAGAATATTTGATAAGCCAAATAATTGTGCTGCCATCCAGAGGGGCCTCAACAGGCTGCAGAAATGGGTTGACAGGAACTTCACAAAGTTCAATGAGGGGAAGTGCAAAGTCCTATGCCTGGGAAGGGAACAACCCCATCTACCAGTAAAGACTACCCATCTGGAAAACAGCTTGGCAGAAAAGGACCCAAGGGTCCTCCTGGTGGACATCATGTTGGACATGAGCCAGTTATGCCTCCTTGCAGGAAAGATGGCCAAAGTCTGGAGGCTTTGGAGGCTTAGGAGGAGTATTGCCAGCAGACTGAGAGAGATGGTTCACTGAGGGAGATGGTCCTGCCCCACTATGGAGCACTGGTGAGGCCACACCTCAAGTACTGAGTCCAGCTCTGGGCTCCCCAGTCCAAGGCAGACATGGGCATACTGGCAAGAAGCCAGCAAAGGGGCCACAAAGATGACAAACAAACTGGAACCTATCTCCTATGAGTAAAGGCTGGGACAGCTGGGACTGATCAGCCTGAAGAAAAAAAGGCTCAGGGGGAACTTAGCAATGTGTTTACATACCTGAAGGGAGGGAGCAAAGAGGAAGGAGCCAGGCTCCTTTCAGAGGTGCCCATTAACAGAACAAGAGTCAAGAGGCCCAACCTGAAACATGGGAGGTTCCCTCTGAATATCGGGAAAACACATTTTCAATGTGAGAGTGCCCAAGCACTGGCACAGTTTGCCATGGGGTATTGTGCAGTCACCATCCTTATGGAAATCCAAAAGCTACTTTGACATGATCTGGGTGACCCTGCTTGACCAGGGGAGTTGGACTAGGTGACCTGCAGAGGTCTTTTATGACCTCACCCACTGTGTAATCCTGTGAACATATAACCACATCAGTTCCCATATTGTCACCTATATTTCTGTGCTACAAAACTCTCTGAGATAAAATACAGCCATTTGGGAACACTGACCTTTCAAACCTACTTCATATTAGATCCATTATAAAGATGGTTTCAAGTCTATGACAAAGTTGTGAAGGTGGGCATACAGCAAAAAAAACAGGCACAAACTTGAGCAATGACAGTGGGTGTGACACAGAGTAAGAGAACAGCTGGATATCAAATCAATCACATTCCAGAATAAAGGCACTTACTTCCTGTACTGTACTTGGGGTCTAGATGTGATAAAGGGGCGCAGGAGTGTCTGTACCCGACCTTCCCAGCACCAAATCGTGGGATAGTAAGTTTCTGTCACAACAGGGCAATATTCCTCGAGAAAGCGGCAGAAACGGTCATTGCTTGCCACCAGCTGGGGTTTCTAGGAAAAGAGACTACAGTCAGACACGGGCATTCTTATAAAACAAACTAAAAAACAAATAAAGAAATGCAGCTTATTTAATTCCTCTCTCAGTGAACTAATTTATTTCATATAATCATTTGCAATGCTTTTATCTTTCATGATGCAGAGATAAGAAAATGAAAATCAAATAAAATGCCAGAATTCCCAAGTGAGAAGTGAAATCCATTAAGCATAATGGTTCCTTATCTATTTCTAATAACATACTGATCTAGCTCTACTTTTACCGTCATGGTATATTCACTGACAAATTAAATTCACACTGTTTCTTAGTGGGCAAGAGAGATTTTACCAAGTCTGTTTTCTTGGATGTCATAAAAATGACATAAAAATGACATTTAATTCATGCGTGCACTTTGACCGCAGTACCCTTTCTAACCTGGTAGGGCACTTCTCCTATCTCATTCTACAGTACACAAGTACATGAGTTCCTCCTCTCTAATAATGCTCAGCGTGCAATTTACTTACAATTTTCATTTGTATACCAACTAACACGGAAAAAACCCTGTGTATCAAACATCTCAGGTTTTAGCAACCGTATTTCTTATACCTTTCTGTCACAATGACTCCCCAATATACAAGCATTAATAGGACAATAGCAGATGCTTTGAGGAAAACAACTCCACATAAACAGCTGTAATGGTACATCCTCCCTTCACTTTTCTCCTCTGAGCAAAATCAAGTACCCTCTTCTGTATGAAGAGGAATGCTGTGTTCCCAGCGGTTCTCTGAAGGACTGTGGCAATACTCAGGTCCTCCACGGTCAAAAACCTTTTGATATGCGTATTTTCAGTTGATTATGCATTCAACGAGGCGCTCTCACCACGGGGCCACTTCAGATCTCATCAGGCTCACCGTATCCAAGTAATTTGCGATTTCCTAATTTATCTGTAAAACTACTGCTGATGAGGAGATGCCCAAGAGTTCTCCAGTCCCCAGAACGCTGTCATGGTGCCTCCAGAGGTACTCAGGATGGTACCGACGGGGACACAAGGGCAGCAAAACTACTTTATCACCTGCCCTGCTAGTGAACCAAGTACGTCGGGTTTATGTTGTGGAGGGCAGTCTCCTACCTGCCTTTCCAAACCATGGCACCTGGCCAAGGTCTCCAACTGGTATAACTCCATTTTGGGGACTGCCGATACCGGAGCCCCCTCCCCTCCCAGACCGAGCACGACCAGGGGAGCCCTCCCTCACCGCAGGCCGGCGGCCTCTGGGGGTCGCGGCGGTCCCCGTGGAAGACGCAGCCCCGGCGGGCAGGGGGAACTGCGCTGCCGGGCCCGTGTAGGGTTCGAGCGGGTTTCGGCCGGCCGGGACCCCGGGGCGGCACCTCCAGGGGACGGACGAGGGATGTGAGGACAAGGCGGCCGCAGAGCCCTGCCCCCCAGCCATGCCAAGTGCTATCCCCTCGCCTATGGGCGGTGGGTCGCGGTGACCTTCGGGACTGTCCCCATCGGCGGGACACCTGCGGAGCCCGCCCGCCCCGCCGCCCTCCCTCTCACCTTGGCGATGCTATTGAGGTAGTAGCAGGCGTAGGCGACGCCGAAACCCAGTACCAGGGACAAGCCCACGCCGGAGCCGAAGAATCCCACGCGGACCTGGCTCTCCAGGTAGAGGGAGAGCTCCCTGGTCAGCACCTGCCAGTCCATCGCACACGGGGGACGGCACGGCAGGACACCACACCCCGGCTGCCGCGGACGAGCCCACCCCGGCCGAGGGAGGAGGAGGAGGAGGAAAGGGAGAAGGAGGAGCTGGCGCCCGCCTCCCGCTGCCGCTGCCCGCGGCCCGCTCCGCGCTGCAGCGCCGCCCCGGGACCGCCCCCGCCGGGGCCTGAGGCCGGCTCGGAGGGACCGGGGCCGGGCTGGGTCGCAGCCTCTCCCGCAGGGGACGCAGTCCCGGGTGGCCCGGGGTGGCTGAGCCGCCGCTGCCAGCACCGGCTCCTCCGCGACACTGCTGCCGGCATCGGCCGCCCCACGGCATGTGACATCGCGGTGCTCCTTCGGGGTCACCTTGCCCTGTCGCTTTGCCGGGAGGGCGTGTGGGGATCAGATAGGAAAGGGACCCGTCCAAAACTGTAAGGAGCAGCTGATGCTGGCGTATGGAAGCTCAGTCACTGCGGGGCAGGGAAGAGGGAATGTGGGCTTCCAATGCAGCAGTGGTTAATCAGCAATCTCTAAATATTTTACGTGAGACAGAAGCTTGCTAGTGCTCTTGCACTTATGACTGTTGTTTCAACGCATTAGTGAAGACCAGGGAGGAGTATAGGTATCTCTTAATTCCCAAGAGAATTTCGGCCAGTTCCCTTTTCAGCTGTATGGATTATTGCTTGGAGGCCCTCGTGTTCGTTAACTCAGATGCTCCCCCCACCTTCAGCTTCATAAAAAGACGCACAGTATATGCGTCTTTTCCTTGGCAAAATGCTAGAAGCACAGCTGATAACACGAAGATCCTGGAGCTGGGCATCTGCTATTTGAGATGCATGCAGGCACCGCAGCACACAAAAGTACTTTCCCTCTCCCTATTTTATGGCCCAGCTCCATGAACTGCTGAGAGAAGACAGACGTTGCTCAGTGAGACTCTTCACTTCTTACCTTATCTGTGTTTTCTTGCTATATCCAAATTTCAAAATTTACCAAAAATAGAAGAAAAAATGTAACAGCAGAAAAGATGTGACCTTTTCCACTTACTTCTCCTAATTAAGACAGAGTTTACCAGAGAGATTCTGCTTTGACATCATCTCAGTCCAAAATTTTCTTGTTCACCATGAAAAGACTAATAAGAGTGCATTGCAGAGATCTGAAGAAATTTTAAAATACCTATTCTTCCTATACAGTCGGCTGTCCAAAGTTGAAAGGCGTATGGGAATTGGTAAGCAGAGACAGGGATGGTCTGGGTTTGTTTTCTTTTTCCCAGAGCTGTTACAGAAACAGGAAACCGAATGGGTGGAAACCTACTGTCATCAACACTGCACTTCCTCTGCTGATGGAGAATAACCATACCCAGGTTTTGGTTCTGACTTGCTGGGAGTGTATGCTGTCCACCCCAGATAGAAGGATTTATCATGAAGGACACACTCCAGTGGGAGAGCTGGAGTAGATAGCTACACTACATGTTTGAGAACATGTAGGCTTAATCTACAGTGTGAATTCAGGAACCTTCAGAGATAATAATTTGGCTGACCTGACAACTAAATTTTAGGATGCAGAGGAACCTGCTACATCTGAAGGAGGAACTAGTTGTTCTTGCAGCAGACTGTTCTGTATTTGAGTCCTATCCTCATTAAGCTGAAGAATCCTTGAGTCACCCAAAATCTAAAGAAAAGAAAAATCCCAAATATCTGAGAAAGAGGATGACACAGACTGTGTCCTTGGGTCTAGAAGGCTTCTAAATGCATATCTACTCATTTGACTGAAAAGTGGCATTGGGTGTTGATGATTAGAGAAAGCCTTGGAGTCATACAAACCCAGTAGTTTAATGACTTGATCAACAATCAAGAGAGATTGAATACCTGAAAAACGTCCAGACACAAAGGTTGATGAGGTTTATCTAGTCATGGGCTACCACCTATCCTGTGTTGGTTACTCATGGGAATATTAATAAGGTCAGGCACATGTGACATGCCGCAGGCAAACTGAAACAAAACATGTACTGAGAGGGGCTGAGGAGTTTGGGTTTTTTACTGTGTAAACGTGTTGCTGCATTGACAACAGCAGTAATGTTAATAACTTCCTTCTGTTTCCCCAAAAGATCCTCTGGTTCTGGTGTTGGGTTTTTTTAAGTCTTTAAAAGGTTGTCCTTTGGCCTACAACGCATTTTGCAAAACTGATAAAGAAAAGGCCCTATTCTGCTCATATTACAACCACTTCCAAGTGATTGAGTCATTGCAAATTGTGCATGTGTGAAAAAACGAGGTGGTCACTATGGTGTTTTGAACACTTACTGCATTTTTTTTTCAGAGTCCACATTCCCAGAGAGAGTTCCTGTTTGCAATATGGCTCTCTTCTCTCCAAGTGCTTCATAAAACAATTGCGTCAACCCATTAGTAATGGATTATAGATTAAGCAGAAACGAAAGGGCACAGGACTGTTCTTTTATATTGTCTCCCAATTTATTTTGCTTAAGCAATAGATAATAATTGACAGGAGAAATTGAGGAGACACAGGTTGATTTGCTTTTATCACTAGAAGGCTGCACTATGCTCATATTATCTTTTGTGTATGGAGATGGTTCCATGATCATTTGGGGTTTGGGACAGAATCATTATGTTCTTACCAACTCTCCAATGGACAGTTGCACACTGGTCCCACTGCAGTTCTCTGTAGGCCCACTCTTGGAATGGATTTCAATGAGCAGCACCTCTGACGAGGGGCAAAGTTTTGACTTTTAACCTCAGAAGTTTAAATTCAAGGTTCTGTTTGATTACATTCTTTTAATGTTTGTTTAGCTCTAGTATTCATCTAACAAAGTGGGAAAAATACCTTTGTGTCAGCATAAACTATCTTGGGATACTTAGAAAGTGTGAAGTTCATGCATAAAACATCTGAAAAGTTTTCCATTAACACAGGGGAAAAAGTATCCAGTGTTGGTGATATTTATTATCAGTAAGGGAATGGGAGAAAAAAAGTGCATTTGAAAAATTCAATTCAGCATTTCTCAAGACTTCCTCATGTTTATTTTTTATTTGTCTTTTCTTAAAATATGAATGAAGTCAGTGAAAATGCTCTGTGTTGGAGGCTTTTCAAATTTCAGATGGAAAAAGCCAGGCTATGTTTGTGTTTGTACTCTTGGTGCTCATGAAAAAATCAATAATTGTGTCATTAGGAATGGCTGCTTCTGTTGTCCCTTTCTTAAGCTTTGGTGCTCTTACTATTATCTTCATATTCCCCTGCATCCATATCTTTTTTTTCCATGATTCTTCTCTTCACTCCCTCAAGAAGTATTTCTCAGCCCTTCCTGATGGTAAAATTGGAAGGAACAAAGGATTCAAAAGGAATTATTTGGGACATATATTGGTGGATGAGAAACACAACATGGCCTGGCAATTGCTTGCAGCCCAGAAGGCCAGCAGCATCCTGGACAGCATCAAAAGGAGTGTAGCTGGCAGTGAAGGGAGGTGATTCTCCCCCTCTGCTTTGTCCTTTTGAGAACCCAGCTCTGGAGTCCTCAGCACAGGAAAGATATGGACCTGTTGGAGGGCCACAAAAATGATCAAAGGGGTGGAGTACCTCTCCTTTGAAGACAGACTGAGAGCGCAAGAGTTGTTCATCCTGCAGAAGGCCCTGGGGACACTTAAAGCAGCCTTTGAGTACTTCAAGGAGGGCTGCAAGATAGATGGAGAGGGACTTCTTACAAGGGCTTGTAGTGGTAGGACAAGGGGGAATGGCTTTAAACTGGATGAGAGTAGAATCAGAAATTTCAGAGAAGTTGTGGATGTCCAATCTCTGGAGTGTTCAAGGCCAGGGTGGGTGAGGCTTTGAGCAACCTGGTCTAGTGGAAGGTGTTCCAGCATATGGCAGGGGGCTTGGAACTAAATGATATTTATGGTCCTTTCCAACCCAGACCATTCTATGATTCTATGATAATTTGATTTACCTTCTTCCCTTAACTGTGTTTTCTTCAAGTAAATGTACTTCAATCAGCAGGCATAGCAAGTATTGTTTTATTCTCTGGGTGACTGAAGTTACCTTCAACAGCTGCTGCAACAAGAAGACTGTTCAATATTTGTCTCCCTCGGGATGACTCTTGCAGGATCTGATCTGCATGAAATCAGTTCTCTGCCTTCGATTACAGCTGGCAAACTGCTAAATAGAAAATCATGGTTAATAGAGGATCAGAACCATTTGACTCATCATTGTAAAAACAATAAAATTTAGTATTTAAGTAATAGTGAAAACTTTGTTTTGAGTCACTTAAAATATTCACAGAAGAGTTAAAATGAAGGATAGAATTCTGTGATATATATAACTGAGTGTAATTCTCAGAATTGTGAATTAATTTAAAATTGTGTTTTTTAGAAATCAGAGATCCAGGGCATGCTGAAAACTGTGAATATGAAACAGTACAGTATAAAATAATTTGAAAGTGAGCAACTATATTGAAGACATTTGTCTTATCATTTTTTTTTTCATTAAAGATATTAACATAAGCTGCTACAGAACTTGGAGAATTTTTGAAAGAGTACAGTAGAGCTGGATGTTGAATCCACATTAAATTTCTTCCTGTCTTCAAGGAAGATATATTGCAGTAAAGCATTGTCAGTTTTATTTGCCTGTTTTAATTTTTTCATAATCACTTCAACAAGAATAAAAGAATAAATAGTTGTATTTCACACAAAAAACCAAAATACCTTAGAATGCTTTATAATAATGATAACACCTCCCTCCATAATGAAATAACTGCCGTATACATTTGGTAAACTCTTTTTCTATGTACATCAGCAGTATTGCTCCAGCTGAATTCAGTGGAGTCAGAAATAAACTCAATGAATCTTCTTCCTTTAGGCAATTTGTCAGATTTTCTTTAGCATGTTAAGAGTGAAAATTATTTATAAGAATTATATACAAATTTAAATGAAATGTATCTTTTAAATGTTTACTTTATGCAAAGCGTTTTGTCATGTTAAGCACCAGATTTTTTAATTTAAAAAAAAAATCTAGCTATGTTTTTGATAAATACAGATTTCAGTAAGTCTGTCAGAGTGTACTGCAAATATTACTTGTTAGAATTTAGGATTACACAATGCTATGATTGGAACAATTTTCTTATGACAAAACAGAAAATGGAGTTGCTCAATGCTTGTTACTATTTTGGAGAATTGTTAAAATTAAACAGAGGTATCTTTTGGTACTGAAGCCATCTTTCAGGCATTACTTAGTGAATATTGAATGCCTTTGTAATACAAGACAAACCTGTACTTGACACAGGACACTGTATGCACACGATTGGCCCCATTGTTTGCAATAAAAATTACCATTCACATAAAGCAGGAATATTCTTAAAATATCTTGACGACTCGTGAAGATATAGTTTATTTTCCTATATGTCTAAAAATATGACCTAGCTGGTTCTGATTACATCTTAGAATTTCAAGTACATAAGTACTTTCTTTACAATCTCTGCAATCAGGAAATTTAATACCAGGAAGAAATTTATCCCTCCTTGCAATGCATCACCTAATTTAAAAATCATCTATGAATTAAACAACAGTATTTGTCTAAACCCTTGGAAATATCAAGTAAGTATACATTTTTGAATACTCTAAGGTGTGCTAAGTAGGAGAATTTTTATAGATATGCAAACATCAGTATTGTAGTGTGTATGCCCTAGATTGCTACATAATTTTTAGTTATTTTATCTTTGAATATTTAAAACGTCAGGATTAACTTCACAGGTTTCTTGTTTTCTCACCACTCAAAAGAGTTCAGCACAGTAAAACTTAAAACCTTAACCAAGAAAGAAGATTCAAGGATGCTCATTATTATTATCCTAAAACACTTTTTTTCAACATATTGAGGTTTTTATCTACATACAGAAAAAAAAAATAAATCTTTTTTAGCAGATCTCCATAGGAATGCTTCTGTTTCACAGCAGGAAAATGAAATAATGTATTTTTATTCTGTTCTCTGCTCAGCTGTTTTTCTTTTCTAGAAAAGGAGATAAAACTCCTTAGAAAAAAAATCCAGTGTTATGGACATTGTGGGTTAATACATCTGTTGTAATTAACAGTTTCATAGAGGATACCACTAGTATAATGAAAACCAAGCCAACAAAAACAATTTGCTCTGGTGCATGACAACTTGCTCACCATCTGACATTAAAAGTACTTTAATCTGCAGAAACTAGGGAAAAAACAAATGCCAATTATTCATGACATTTCTGAAAATTGAGGAAGAAAATTGGGTTGTGCTGGGGTAATGAATCTGGTAAATAAAGTGGAGGAAATAGAGTGTGACAAGTTAAGAACACGGGTGAGTTTTAGCATTAATGAGAGATGTGTCACGGCCACGCGATGGCAGTAGAGGCTGCGGAATTAGGGTTGTTTTTAACACTAAACCACGGATAAACAGGATGTGCCCTGAAGTTCCTAACTGCTACTTCGGGTTCTAGAAAATATACATTATGTACATTTTCACCTAAAGAAGTGGTATGTTCATCTGACCAGAAGTTTCTGTGGAGTGGAATTACATAGTATTCATTTAAAAAAACCCACAAAACCAAAACCAAACTAAACCAAAACAAAACAAAACCAAAAAGCCCAACAATACAAAAAAAAAACAAACACAAACCCCAACCAAACAAAAAAACCCCTCCAAAACAATAACAAACAAACAAAACAACAACAAAACCCACCATGTTTGAAGCTTTTTTTTTCTGTAAGACAATATTTTTTATCTCATTTGCCAGTATTTCTGTCTTCCTCAGTTACTTGAGTTACAGAGAAGAATAGGCCTATTTTGTTAAAAGCAAGACAGTTGCTTCCTTTTTCCCAATTTCTTTTCCCAGTACTTTTGTCCACAGGAAAGAACTGTGGTACAAAATCCCTTTTGGGGAAAACTAATTTTGGAGAAAATTAAAGTCTACAACTCTTTCAGTTTTCAAGAGGAGGACTAAAAAACTGCTTGCTCTAAAACAGTCTTGAACTAAGAAAGCAGAACTTTTTGCCTCAGATCAGTATAAATTAATAAGCTTTACCTTTGTAATTTAAAAAGAAAACTACAATCTTCTCATTATATCCAAACTAGATGTTCTTTCTGAAATCATAGACAGCTATTTATATGTATCCTTCATATGAAAAGTTCTAAGAAGTCAGGTTTGTGCAAGATAGTAAACAAAACCTCATCACTCCAGAAGTTAAAAATTATCTTTCCAAGAAGTTGAGATTTTTTTCTTCTGAGATGTATAAAAGCAAGTCTTTAATATAGACTTTTTTCCTGGAAAAGGCACAGTCCCTTTTCTGTGTTCCAGATAGCACCGTTCCCTTTCTGTGGTCTGTTTCCATTATGTGTTCCAGATACTACACTACAAGTTCAGCTTTAATCAAACAAGACAGTCCAGAGAAACCTCCATCAAAGCCTCTCTTCAATCCAGGCAAATACTTCCATTAGAATTTCCTGCTGGAGCATGACATTTTGCAGATCTGAAAGGCAACCAGGCAGAGTTTAGACAAGTAGCCTTCTGGATGGCTTTGATGGACCAGAGAATGGGCTGAATGTTCTCCAAAGTCCTGTTTCCTGTGACTCTATGAGAGCTGTCTTGAGAGTTGCCCTACCCTTCAGAAGGGTGGCAGCTGCTCTTAGAAAAAGTCACTCTTATAAAAGTGTTTGTTTTCCAAGGAAACCAATGAGTCTACAGGGTATGCACAGACCAGAGGTCTTCTCTCTTGGCCCCTGACTGGATTGCTCCAATATGGCAGGAAGTGGTGAGGAAGACCATAATCATCAGCTGGGGGATTGATTCAGCAATATACATAATTTTGGGTAGCCAGAAGAAAACTTGTTCACTAGCTCATTTTGTGCATCCAGACTCCTGCACTGGATGAATGAGACTTTGCAATTAGCATGAGTTTGCCTAAAGTACTGAGGATTCCCTTCCTCCGGGCGGTGATTCGGCTGCTCTGTCAGGACTACCTGAGGTGTTCAAAGCAAGCACTGTCTCACAGGGCCAGCAACACGTAAATAAGCCTTTTGCAGATGAGCCTTGCTTGCTCCTGATGCAGCAATTGAAGCCATTACTGCTCTGCCAGTCTTAATAGTGGAAAAACCCCCCAAAGTCCCATTCCTCTACTGGTCCTAGGTTTGAGGGGGGTTGTCAGTCTAATTTTTAGATTGTAGACTTCAAAAGCAAAGAAATAAATTGTGTGATAACTCCAGTAGTGAGGGTTTAGATGGCATTTTCCCCCACAATCTGAGGACCGATAGATTAAATTACCTGGAATGTGGGCGCATGGATTCACAAAGGACATCTTGTTCTACCAATCTGGTATCTTTTTATGATACAGTCATACATCTAATGGCTGAAGGGAGGACAGTGAACACAGTTTTTCTGTAGGAAAGCAAGGCTTTTTTCCCTCACATCATCCTTTAGGACAAGTTATCCAAACATGGGATGAGCCAGTTCACAATGCTGGTGAAGAACTGGCTGAAGGACAGGACTCATGGGGTTGTGGTGAATGGGGTCACATCTGGCTGGTTACTGGTCACTAGCAGTGCTCCTCAGGGCTCAATCCTCTTCTCTTCTCTTCTGTAGAATGGCTGTTCTGTGCAATTAGGGGCAAATGCAAGTTCAGGAGATATGAGAAGGTCTCAGCATACATCAGGAGAAGACAACAGTCCTATTGAGGGACCAGAGACTTGTTAGAGACAACTGAAAATCTGCATGCATTTATTCTGGGTACAACCAGACATCCATGGAGCTACCTCCTTCTGCCTCACAAAAGGCCTTAAGCTAACAGGGGTTTTTCAGCTGAAAAATTAATATGAGTTCTTTCCCTAAGGTGTTACTGTGGCTAGTTTCCCAGTTTCTAAAAAAAATGTTGACACATATATCAAAATGTGGTATCTGTCACTTTTCTTGTCAAAGTATGTTAATTGGATACAACTTCCTATGGAATCTCAAAAAAACTTTTGCTTGTTTTATTTCTAATCTTAGATCAGCTTCTTTTCAAAACTCAAAGCTCTCTTTTTCCTTTTGCTATTACATTCTGATTCTTTTATCTACACCCTTCTGTGAGTCTCCAATAGTCTTCCAGTCCTTACTCAGAATTAGATTCTCTTGCTTATTATTGTAGCACTAATGCTGTTGAATATTCTTGTGGCTGATACCGAAAAAAATCAAGATAGGACCACTAACTGTCCAACATAACTTGAAAATCTTTCCCCAAAGCTATATCCTTTTTCTATGCCCTGCTGTCACTTATTAAATCTCCATCTGAAAACAGTATTTACTGCTTATTTTGAAGGCTAATTCAAATAAAATATTAAAGAGCTAAAAATCTTTTTTCCTTACTAGTTGGTTAAACAGGTGCACAGAATGTGGAATATAATGTATGATTCAAAGAGATAATACAATAAAAATATTTGGGATTCTGGAAAACCGAATCATGTAGCCAATAACAATTTTGCACCTTCCACAACTATATGTGGCCATATAGGAGTAGAAATGACAGGAGATTAGAGTGCAAAAATTAGTCATGTAGTCATTGGCAAGTGAATGTATCAGATCAGTCTATCCAGCCTTTCTTTTCTACCACACAAATAAAGTTGTACAAGTCTCTGTATTTTGAGCTGGTAAAGAACTCACTGTCAGCTGTTGAGGGAGCAGTTATATTCAGTCCAATATATATTGGGTTCCAGTTATTACTTATGTGTCCAAGACACCTCTGAAATGATCCAGGCATCTTTAGAGGTTCTGTTTTTTTCAAGTAAATCATCTGATAGAAAAATCAGATGAGTGGGAGGAGAGGCAGAGGTTATTGTGATAGACAGAGCATGAGTTGTCAGAAGGATTATGGGGAGAGGAGCTCCAGGATAATATCTACCCACAGGCATAGCTGCTGAACTGCAGCAGCAGCAGAATCTCTTAAGGTGTGTCATTTAGGATATAGCCTTTGTGGAAAAATTAATGTACGGGATGAACTTCTCAGATTGTCTCCAGGAGAACTAATTCTGATGTCAGACTTGATTAGTTATTTCTGGCATACCTTTCCTGACTAAAAAAAAAAGCCTTTTTTATCTAACTGTACCAGAGAGTAATAGAAAAACATGCTCTGAGTTATCCTTAGGCATGTGCGAACCTTATACTTGTTCATAACTATCAAAGCAGGAAAAAGTGAAATGAGGCAGATGGGCAAATTATTCCAACAAGAGCCCAGCTAGATAATTTGATATACCAAGAAACCTCCAGAATTTCTGTGAAAATCTGACATGTACCAATGTAATAAGTACAAGCTGTGGGTAGCTTTTGTATAAGGAGAAGCATCTGCTATAAAACCCACACTGCCTGGCAACTGTGTGGTATCTGTTGGGCTTTGAGGTTTCTACTGCAGGAGCAGAAACTGGATACTGCTTGGGATTGCCTATTGTCAGGGCAAAATGTCATGTTCGAGGTAACATTCTTTAGCCTTAGCAGGGGTTAAGAAGGAATAAATTATGTGAGGAATGTGGTGGCCTGGTAGTTACATGTTCATATTATTCTGCTGAGTTATGCCTTTTGTAAAAAACTACACAAAAGAAGTCAGGAGATGACCTCATAGACTCATCTAGCTGTATTAATAACCACAAAGGTGGAAGAAAGCACAGAAACAGTAAAAATACCAGAACATAAGGTAGCTGGGCTGCCTTTTTTCAGCCATATCCCTGTTGACTAAGAAATAGTTTTCTTTTGTCTGGTTCAGACTTGTCTATCCTTTAGGACAGATGCTTTTAAAAAGGTGACCAAAAAAAAATAAAATAAAAAGGAGAGATAAAAGTAATGGAGGACCATTTTTGAAATGAAGGATTATATTCTATAAAAGATTAGCAGGGATGTGTGAAGTTAATGGAAATCTTTGAGTGTCTTGAGAATGCTAACAAAGAGGGTAGTTTATGAAGAATTGCATTGCAGGTACTGGCTCAAAGTTTGCAGGTACATCGCCCGTGAAGGATCCTCCGAGGTGGGAAGGGCAGGGGGAGGTACTGATTCCTCCCTTTGGCAGACCTGAACATCAACTTAAAACGCTCCTGGGTTCAAAAGTACGGCATCACCAACCTCACCTCGGTAGTATGCAAGCCTCACATCCACAGTTTGAAAAGAAAATGGGATGTGAGGACACAAAAGTAAATCGAAAATGAGAAAACCACTACACAGGTTTAGAATCGTAGAACTGTAGATTCATAAAATGTCCCGTCTTTGGAAGTGTTAAAGGTTGCGTTGGATGGATGTTTGAGCAACCTGGTCTATTAGAAGGTGTGGCAGGGGGGTTGGAACCATATGATCATCAAGGACCCTTCCAGCCCAAACCATTCAAAAATTCTATGGTATACCTAAGGTAGGTCGCTACAATTGAATTGATAATCCCTCTGATACTGAAGCACAGGCGATAGGAACAACTTGTGGATGGAGAAGGAGGGGGAGGTTCGAGAAGCGCGGCCGAGGAGCGGCTCCCGCCGCTGCCACCACACCATCACCTCAGGGCCGGCCGGGGCGGCGCCACAGCCCTCGGCGGCAGGACGCCGCGATTTCAGAAGGAATGGCCAGGCTGGCGACATGGAGAAGCCTCCGGCAGCGCTGCCGGCAGGGACTAACAACCCCGGTTCGCTCCTCGGCTCCCTGCCTTTCCCTCGGGCTCAGCCCCGGGGGCCGGGCCGGGGCAGGGCGAGCGGGGCAGTACCCGCCGCGGCTCCGCAGGGGGCGCTCGAGCGACGCGCCCGCCGCCGCGCCCGCGCATGCGCAGCGCGGTGGGGCGGGGGCGACCCCGCCGGTCTCCCTGGAGCCGCCGCCGTCGCGGCCGCAGGTCCCGGATGTAGCGGCGGGAGCGGGGCTGGCGGTGGGAGCGGGCGGGGGGCGCCGCTGGGGCCGGGGAATGGGCGTGTAGGGAGCAGGGAAGGAAGGAAGGGAACGAGCGAGCGAGGGAGGAGAAGAGCCGGACGGAGATTGCCGCCCGGCGCCCGAGGTAGCCGCCCCCATCGGGGTCCCCCTCCGCCGCCTGCGGGCTGCGCGCCCCCTCCATCCGCCCCAGGGCGCCACCGCCGGGATGAGCAGCTCTCGGAACAACCGGGTGATGGTGGAAGGAGTCGGGGCCCGGGTGGTCCGCGGCCCGGACTGGAAGTGGGGGAAGCAGGATGGCGGCGAGGGCCATGTGGGCACCGTGCGCAGCTTCGAGAGTCCCGAGGAGGTGGTCGTGGTGTGGGACAACGGCACCGCCGCCAACTACCGCTGCTCCGGGGCCTACGACCTCCGCATCCTCGACAGCGCGCCCACCGGTGAGCGGGGAGGGAATGGAGGCTCCTCCACCCCCACGGCGGTGGGTCCGGGGGCAGCACCCCGGGGTGCTGGGGGGTCCCGTCCTGGGGAGCGGATTGCGCCCTTCCTTCTCCTTTTAGAGGTGCGCCTTTGCCTTGGATTTGGGGAGGGGGGGGGGGAGTCAGGCACCCTCCCCCTCCCCGCGTGGTGTCTGTGCGCGTCCGTGTGTCTGTGTGTGCACACGCAAACTTGGGAGAAATGTACAGCGCGGGGCCGCGGCGACAGAAGTTGTCCCGGGACTGCTAAATTGAGGCAGACAAAGCAAAAGTGGTCTGCCACAGACTGCAGGTTCCTGTTGTGCTGGGGAGGAGGTGGAGAGTGGAAGCCGAGAGGGTGATACACCAAGGTTTGGCTTTGCTTTCACACCCCGATCCCCACCTTTTGAATTTATATTTCAGAGCAGTTTTGTAAAGTAGTGTCAGTTATCCTTGAATCACTAGTATAGGGATAATTGCAGAGGAGATGTACTACCTTTTTACTAAAGGTTACACTAAGTGGTTGAAATACTGTGGTTTTGTGCCTGTAATCTGCATGTTGCCTTTTATCTGTATTGCCAAAGCTGCTGTAAAATAGTAAAGGTACTGGGAGGAAAAAAGTGCATGGGTTCATTCTTTTAATTACTTGGCTGCTTGATATTTGTGCTTTAAATCCAGTCATTTTGGACAATGGAATTTGATCTGGACAGACATTATGCGGCAGTGTTAGTGTTGCAAACACTGCAGGGAAATGTTCATTTTAGCACCTGTTTTTACAGTGAAAACTCACACAGAAAAATATAAATCTTGTTAAGTTTAATCAGAAATATCGTGAGGTGTCTTTTGAACCAGTTAGGATTGCCTCAGTAATGAGGTGTTTGCACTGATTTGTTGAGGCACTTGAGCTTTACTCTTTTGTAATGTGTCTTTCACTTATGATGGAGAGACCATCTTTGTGCCACCTATGTGTAGTGTTACAGCAAGGAAAATTATAGCAGTAGATTGAAGCTAAAAGATTTGAGGAGACAGAATCATGGAATTCATTCCGACTAATTAAAAACACGAAAAGAACCCCAAATATTGCATGGTTATCCTTTGAGATGGATTTAATTTTTCAGTGACTGGGTACGTTCCTCTCTGTTGGCATAATGATATTTTTTTTTTTAAATCCTTTTGCATTGGGCTTTTAAAGCAAGAAAGGGGAGTCTTTCAAGTTGTGCTTGTGTTGCAGATGTTTATGCTTAGAAACTTTCACCTGTGTTTGATGTCCTGTAGAAACCAGTGGGACTGCTTCTGCTTAGAACTGAAGCATATGCATAAATGTTGCATATGAGCCTCGAATGCTCATTGTTCTGTCCCCGCCTGACGTATTTGCAAGCAGATGGTGTCCTCTTAACTATCTGGAAGCCCAGGCTTAATACTCAGTTTTGAAACTGTCATGTTTTTATTTCTGGGGTTTTTTTGCTTTATTCCTTCTGATTTTTGTTTCTGTTCATATTTTTGTATTAGAATTTTAACTTCTGTTCCAGATAAAACTGTGTACATTGTGTCACACACATTGCTGTTGTCACACTTAGCAAAATGGTGTCTCTTCCTGAGGTTTCTGGTGAGCATCATCCTCATCCTCATGGAACTGTTGTGTGGATGTACTTAGGGTTGCATTTTGCTCAAGGAAATTTACGTTTCAGGTCTTTATTCCCTGGAGATAGGAAGAGTAAAAATCTGTAAAGTAGTTGTAACAAAAGGGTAAAATTAATGGAGTTAAGGTGCTGCCAGTTTGGACTGAAATCCTGGGTTTACTGCTGATTCACTTTGTAGTCTTGCCTAAATCACTTCCCTTCTTTACTTTTTGGTAATGCTTTATTTTTTCCTCTCTAGTGGTGACTGTCATTGTTTAGAGTAAGGGAGTCTGACTTTGGATGATCGTTTGATACTTCTCTAGGGACATTAATGTAAGTGGGATTAGGTGACAGGAATTTCTTGTGGTAGTACTGATGTTGTTGAGCAAGGAAATGTTATAAAGCATGGGGTGGCTTTTTGTTTGATGATACTAAGGGGAGTGTGTGTCATGGCTTTTATAGTTTAAAATGAAAAAAGTTCTCTGGTTCATGGATTTCCAGTCACAGTATGATTGTAAGTTTATAGTGAAAATAAATATAAAAGTACAATAGTAAAAATAAAAATTGGTTATTGCTGGGAGTTCGTTCTGTTATGTATTCAAATTTGATTGATTATAGGTTCTTAGAAGTAGTGCTGGCAGCCAGAGTTACTGTGTTGAGTTTGAGGCCTGTGCTTCAGGAACTTACTGTATTATAGAAGTAATGTTTGAAGTTCATTCTATTTTTTTTATTTCTATTTTTTTTAAATGGCAAGTTGAGTTTGGTTTGTGTATGTGCATATATATGTCAATGCCAGAACTATGCTTCATAGACTTCAAAAATACACTGTTCTTGTCTTTCAGTGGTTGTAGGCTATTACCAGCATTGTGACACTGTTAACATCTTAGAAAACTTGAATAGCCTTGGTGCTAAGATACTAGGATGGTCTTCTTAAAATGAAAACTCATTTACATGAGTAAGAAGAATGTCTTATAAATACTTTGCTCCAGATGTAGTCATCTGGGTCATGAGGGACTTGTGATATGAAGTTTGGGATTGTTTTGGTTATGTCTTGCTGTATTAGCTGTCCTTTGGTGTGATCATATTTACATTGTCCTACGTTGCTTTAAGTGAGACAGAGCACTTGAGAGGGATTGGTAAAGCAAACAGTTGAATCAAAATTTCACATAGAAGTAAAACTTAAGTAGGTCCTGTGTAGGTGGCTTCTCAGTGGAACAAGTGGTCAGATGTGGTGCATCAGTAGTGCAGTGTGGTTGTTCAATTACTTGCAAATCTGTTTTTTCTGTGAAGTAGCCTTTTGCCAGGATCTACAAGTCTTGAGTGTCCCCCTTTTTTGGTAGTGTTGTGGAAAAGAAACAGAAAGGAGTAGTTTTCTGAGCTGCTGAAGAGAAGCAGGAAAGTTGTAATCCAAGCTTTTTATTTAGTAAGGAAGGCAGCCTTTTACCTGAGGTAAAGGCCAGACAAGTAGCATGTTTGTAGAGAAAAATCTGTCTATATTCAGATAATAGTCATGAACATTACAGAAACTTTTTCTGTTTATTCTCTTTTTGAAGATTTGCTTTCTATAAAGCTTAGAATTCATTTGTCATTCATTTCCTTTCTTATACAGTTGGTTCAAAGTAACAATTATTTTTTTCCTGCCAAAAATGTTTACAAATTGTGTTTGAATGAGGGGAGGTGGTGGAGGGGATCAGGAAATAGAAATCTTGATACAGAATTATCCCCCAGCTGGAGTGTGCAGCAGTGCAGTTTGGAAAGCATTGTGTGCTGTATTCTGTTAATATTGAAAATCTAGGCATTACCTGTAGAAGATGAGTGGCTTTCTGTACTTGTATTAATAGGTTTTTGTACCTGAAAAGTGGCATAATTGATCATGAAGTCAACTATGTTAAAACATTTTAAAAGACAGAGCACCTATGATTTATCCTGCATATTTATTTGTTCTTGCTTTTAGAACATCAAGTGTAATATATGGCAAGTTGTCTTAGTCAAGATTTTTTTAGTGGCTACTTGTAAATATTTACAGGAGCCCTCACAAATTAAAAAAAAATAATAGCTTCCTGATAATACACTCTCCTGAGTAGTGATATTTGGGAGGCCTGGTTTTTTTTAAATAAACGTGTTCTTTTTTCTTCCTGCCCTTCCCCCTTGTCCCCTACACTATAATCCTCTCCCTTCCTGTGTATCTTGTGATTCCCTTACCAGATAGGACACATGCTTTAGCAAGTCTGGCATTTTGCATCTATAATAATAATAGTTGGTCAGTTGGCTACTTCCAAATGGTGTATTTAGTAGAAGAGTTATGTTTGTAGGAACACTGGTTGGAGTTTTCATGCAGATTTTCAGAATCTAACTGGTTAGCTCTAAGAAGTCTTTGTTTTCAATTTACCTGGAGTCTGGCTGTAGTGTAAAAATAGTCTGGAGTGAAGGAATACGAAAAACAAAATACTGTTACTGATTTTCAAGTCAGTGTATATACAAACCAATTAAGTTGTTTATAGAGTCCCATACCTGATGGTAGTATTGTCATGATATGCATGGATTTTGGTTCATTGCAGTTCAGTAGAGAGTAATGACTCCATTGGAAACCAGATTTTGTTTGTTCTGAGAAGGGAAATAACTATTGGCATCTTCTGTGTTTAACAGTGAGTGATGTGGATACCCTTTGTACATCTGATTTTACTGTTAAAATCCCTTTATTGGACAGCTGTAGATTACCGTCTAATTATCTTCAGTACAAAAGAACTATTTGTAACAAATTCAAATAGCAATTTGAGCAACACTGCTTTTATTTCCTTTCACAGCTGTAAGAGTGAGCATGGATTTCAAAAACTCATGAAAGGCTGTAAAATTGATGTATAAATGAGTAGACAGAGGAATGGTGGGCTAGGTAATCCAGAGAGGATTTGGGAAGAGATGAGAAAATTGAAGATAACCATGACATTAAGGTGGAAAACTAATACGAAATTCAAATAGTAAAAAGCATTAATGACAAGTGGACATCAGGAATATTGGATTTTGTGGTCTACTAAAGGTGAATGTACATAAGGAAATGGCCGCTATTGAAAAGTCATTAGGCATGGTGAAAGTACGCTTCTCATTACCTGGTTTGTTTTGGTTTTTAAAGTGTATATGTCACAACACCTGCTTAATTTTGAAATAGCCTGATTCTAGGAAATTTTGAAGAATATTTTAGAAGTTTGGGTTTTTTTGTTAATCTCAGTTTAGAGAGCTAAAGCGCTCTTTTGGTGCACAGCTGGTCAGCTATAGTGCTGCTGTTTGAATTTTGAAGTTTTTATGGCACTTTAATTTATTCCAATAGCTTAACGAATGCATTCTTTCCTAATATAATATAAACTTAGTAACATTTGTGTTTCTCAAGCTTTCTTAAACACCCTTCCTTTTGAAGAAACACAAAAAGAGTTTGTGACAAATTTTGCTTTTGGGTCAGGGTTTTAGTTTGGGTCCAGAGCCTGCACTTGATGCGGTCTCCTGTTTGTTCTTACATACTGTGCTTTGATTTTACATAATGGATAGTTTTGAAGTGCATAAACTTCTTTGCTTTTTGGTAAAAGTAAATTGAAATACATGATCTCAATGCTGATGAGCCTTCAGTCCACTGGGATAGAACTAAACTAGTCTGAAACACTGCACATAGTATTTCCTTCCCCTGAGTATGTGTAGTGGCACATAGTAGTCAGGTCCTCAGTGCTGAGTTTTGGTGTGTGGAGGGTTAACCAGCATATGGACACCTCGGTGATGCAAGTTGTCCCCGTGCCACCCATGGAGGGCCACAGTGGAACAGGAATCCTCACTGCAGCCCGTGGGGGAGCCCATGCTTAAAGACTGTTTTCCTGAAGGGGTAAAGTTTGTGGAGAGGACCAATAATGGGGCAGGGGAAAAGTATGAGGAGCTGTTATGGGCTGACCCTCCATTCCCCATCTACATGAAAAAGGTCGCCAAGCACTGGGACAGGCTGCCCAGAGGAGTGGTTGAATAACCATTTAGAAGTATTTAGAAGCCGTGTAGGTGCTTAGGGATGTGGTTTAGTGGTGATCTTGGTGGTGTTAGGTTGGATGGTCTTAAGGGCCTTTTCCAACCAAAAAGATTGTGAGTTTAATCTACCCTGGGAAAAAGCAGGGAGATAGAGGAGTTTGGAATGAAGGAATGCAGTTGTCTCTGTGAAGAAGGTGTGAAGTATAGGGAGAAGGTGTTTTAGTTTTTGTTTTCCTCACCATTCTCTCTTTTTTTAAAATTAGCTATACATTTTCCCCAAGTCAGATCTCTTTTGCCTATGATGGTGAATAATTTAACTTTTAGCTTGACCTAAGCTGTTTCATTTTGTTTTCACTCTTTGTCCTGTTGAAGAGGGAGAGTGAGAGACTGATCGGGAGGACACCTAACAGCCAGGCAAGGTCAACCAACCACCCTTGTGTACCTGTAATACCTAATCAAACTTTATTTCTTCCAGTAGTCTTTAACGTGTATCATTGATCTAATTTTTTTTATATTATGACCATGAATAAGAGTTTAATATCACATTATGTGATCAGTAGTAGCACCTTGTTTTACCCTTTTTTTTAGCATTGGAAGTTCAAAGTCTCTTAGTCCACTGTGACCAGAAGCTTACAAATCTGCTTCTTCCTCCAGATCTCTGGTGCAGTGGTTAGACATTCTGTAGGAGGATTACTTGCCTACTCCTGCCTTCCAGTTCTTTGTTTCTCATGGCAGTAGTGTTGTGCAGCACCTCGAAGAATGAGGCTGGGAAATCAGTTCAGCTGAATATTTTTCCTCCTGGCTGTTTTCCAGCCTGGTATGTTTCTTGGTGCAGTTTGCGTCTCAGATGTGCTTTTGCTCACATAATGGAAAGAATGGAGTAGCGTGGTCAGGTGAGGCATGCGCTGAAGTGGCTGTTGCTGCTGGAATCATGTGTCAGGGAATGGATGAAGAAAGGCCATATCTATGAGGATGTTGTTCAGGGATCTGTGAGATACAGGTATGTCCCTTTAGAAAAGACACTTCAACTACAGGCATGCACTGTTCTGTTTTTTAAGTCCAAGACGCTATGGTCAGTAAAATTACTTGAGTCAAATATCTTTGTACAATGTTTTTCTTAATCTTTGATAAAGAAATTTTGCTGAGTTTTGCATAGCTGCTTTTGCCTTACTGTCAAGAAGTATTTAGTTTTAAGTTTATAGTGAGATGACCTATTCTGTATCAAGTGATTCCTGATTATACCTCTTTTGCCCTTTTTCCTGGTGTTTGGTCAAGTGGAAGAATCCTAAAACACCCAATTCCTTCCCAGAAGTTCAACAGACATTAAATAATATAATCAAAGAATGTGTAACTTCTGTGTGAAGTGCCAATTTAGAAATCAATTAGAAATAAAGCAAAAACAAATACTACCTCTCAACCCCAAGTACTATAACTAGTTAGACTTTTTAAACAAGGTGACAAAAACACTAACAAGGTATTTCAGTGCTCTTATTGCAGCCACTTTTGAAAACTTTGGCTTTGAAACAAGAAAAAAAAATAGTAAAATGCTTCAGTACTATCCCTAGAGCAACTCTAGTCCTACTGAGAGTAAAGGGAAGGGCTGCAAATGTGTTGCAGAGAGTTTTAAGGGCGTCTGTTACAGGAAGAGAATGAGGGATCTATCTGCTGGTGCTTAGTCTGGGGAGGAGAAGGCTCAGGGAGATCTTAAGGGTATATATAAATACCTGATGAATGTTCTAAAGAGGATGGAGCAAGGCTCTTTTCAGTGGTGTCAAGTGACAGGGCAAGAGGCAATGAGCACAAATTGAAGTACAGGAATTTCCGCTGAAACAGAAGAAACATTTTTGTTCTAGGGATGCTTCAACACTGGAATATGCTGTGTTGTGGAGTCTGTTCTTGGTGGTGCTCAAAACCTGACTGGATATGATCCTGGGCATACAGCTCTCGCGTACCCTGCTTTGAGCAGTGGTTGTTGGGACAGACAGTTTCCAAATGTTACTTCCTACCTTGGCTATTACATGTTTCTGTGAAATGACCAAATACGAAGGCATTTCCTTCAGTTTTGCCTTTTCAACTGTTGATTTTTCTTTGCTACAGATGGTTCAGCTGTTGGGTGTAAGTGACTAATAGTGATTTTATAGTGAATTTGGCAGTCATTTCTGAAAGCATCTCTTCTGGAGGGGGCAAAATCCATTCTTTTTCCTCACTTAATTTCAGATTGATCTGGGGGTTTTTTTAAGGGGAAGTGACTGGGAAACTTCTATGATACTTTAGCTTCTTAGTGCTCATTTCTGTCTAGTGCTACAGACTGAATGCTAGTGCTTCTCTCTTCTATTGCTCAATTTTTTTCCAAACAGCGGCAGAATTTGATTTATTTTTTTTTTTAAATAAACTTGAGGCTGTTCACTGTATTCAGAATGGAAATTTTGTGACTGATCATTTTCACTCTGCTGTAGCTTGGCAGAGCTGTAAGACTAAAGTCATACAAACTGGATCAGTTTTTGTGGAAGGCTTGTGAGAGCCCATCCTGGTGGGTTACATCTGGTCTGTCTCTGACA
Organism: Parus major; assembly: GCF_001522545.3. NCBI lineage: Eukaryota > Metazoa > Chordata > Aves > Passeriformes > Paridae > Parus > Parus major. The sequence goes on from NC_031769.1 coordinate 104,213,373, forward strand.
CATTCTTTTTAAAAACAAAATCAGAATAACAGTAAAATGCTTCAAAAATGGGAACACATTTTCATCAAGCTAATGGCATCTATCCAAGAGAGCTTAATTCTTTTCCTGTATAAAAAAGAATAGAGACAAACACTACATTTTCCAGTATACAAAATGTGTAAGTCAAACCAGTAATTTTCAGGCTGTCAGACACAGTGGAGCACAGTAGCCTTTGTGATAGAATGTGTGTTGATAGCTGTACTCCAGAGATAAAATTCTAGATTGCCCTGTGTCTTTTGATAAACATTTCTTATTCTTCAACTTGTAGTGAAAAGATTTCTCATTTTCTTTTTCTCCTTTGTATAGATGGAAGGAAGCAGACATAGCCTTCTCAGCTTTTTAAGCTTTGAGAATATAGAATATTTCAGGAGCAAAGTGACAACTGGAGATACAAGACAAAGTCCTCTATCTTTTCCCCTCAGTGATACAGGCTGATAGGGTATAAGCAGCAGCCTTTCTTTATTGTTGACTTTCTAGTATATGGTTTCAAATTATAATGGTGTGCATCAGAAGTCTGTGTAGCAATGCAGCAAAGATTTTAGGTTTGTTTGTTTTTTTGGTTTCCCTTCCACAGGTATCAAGCATGATGGGACTATGTGTGATACTTGTCGACAGCAGCCTATCATTGGCATCCGATGGAAGTGTGCTGAATGCACAAATTATGACTTGTGCACAGTTTGCTATCACGGGGACAAGCATCACTTGAGGCATCGTTTTTACAGAATTACCACACCGGGAAGTGAAAGGTAAAACCTAACTTACTCCTTCTGAAATCGAGTAGGAACAGGTATTTGTGGTGAACTTTTAAACTGAATATTTGATTACTGAAATTTGGGTTAGGTAAGAGAGTGGCTCAAGGTTAGATTCTGTTTCTGGGAGGAGGATAACTAGCATAAGTCTTTGGATCTTGGAAAACCTGAAAACTTTAGGAAGAATGTAGCACAGGAAAAAGGATATGATTATTCAGTTTTGCTTAATCTCCTTGAGGCTTTCCTAGTTTTTGTGTTATCATATAGCAGCTTTAAAACAAAGGCAATTACCTTTACATTATGTGTTATCATAAAAAGATTTGTTGATGAATTCTGAATATGAAGGTTTAATTAGGTTCAATAATGGTGTGGACAGACTGAGGGAATATACCTTCCTTGAAGGTTATGGAAAACAGAATGATCTGGGAATAAAAACTTGGACATGGACTGCTTAAACTGCTCACTACAGGAAGCAGAGAAAAGATGCTATGCGGGGTTGTTCTACCCTTGCCTTGGTTTTCATGTTCTTAAACACCTGTTATCACCTCTCAGTGGAGAACTCTGAAAAAAATTGCATTTAGTGTGTTCTTCAATAGGTGTTCTTGACTTTAAATAATTTGTCTCAGTCCAAAGCCCCTCTCTGTTATGATTTATCTACCAGATAAGTGAAAGCAGTGATATTTGCCTGCTGCTAAATAGTTTGGGAACTACAGAAAAACACTGTGTAAAGGCTAGACACTGTGGTGTCACCTCTGTGATGTTTCCTGAATGTTCTTTCATGAAATCATCAAAATATTTTCTTTTTCGATATGGTACTCATTTGAATGTGACGTATAAGACAACATCTATATCTTCTTCTTGGAGAAGTTAGATTTACAAGGATTTTGTGAATTAGTGGTGTGCTTTAAACAGTTCTTTCACGGTTCAGGGAAGTGGCTGGAGCACACAACCTGAGGTCTCAAATTGTGTCTTATAGGGTCTGCATTTAAGTTTTAACTGTGGCTCAGATGGCCAAGTCAGTGGGTTATTCAAAATGTAAGAACTTTTTTTTTTTTAGCTTTAGGTACCAAATAGGTACCATAAATTTATTCTCAATTGGAATGTTGAATATAGAACAAGATTTAGAAGCTGGACTTAGAAATGCTGGCTTAGTGTAGTTAAAGTAGAATAGGTGACAAAATACATATGTTCTCTATTTATTTCTTTTTTTTTTTGAAGTCTTGTTACTTTGAGAATGCTTGCCAGACTTTCTTCTCTTTCTTAGGTTGACGTTTCCTTTGTAGTTTTAAGAGGTTGGTTATGGTGAATACAGCACAAGTTTTAGTTTTGAAGATCGATTGTACACTGTGTAGTATTACTGGAAATTTTTTGCATCTTGTCACTTTCTTCCTTTCTTTGTTTACTCTCACTGAGCTCTTATCTAGAAGGCAGCTTCTTCTGCCAAGGTGCTGTATCTATTGGATCAAGCTTAGCTGAGAAAAAATGATGGAAGTTAACTGTTTTAGGGAGGAGAAAATAGCAAAACAGTGCTGTTGAATTTGAGGAATGTCTCACAGGAAAATGGCAAAAGACATGTAAGAACGTTTTGATGAAGGGAAACATATGCTCTTACTACTTTATTTTTGAGTTTGGGATATCATATGGGTGGCATGATGAAGTAATGTGTGTAGGTTTGTGTCTCAGTTTTCTAGGTGTTGAGAACTTTTTAAGAAGTTTCTCTAAACAAGATTACCTTGTATTTTCAATAACTTTAATTTTTCTTAGGGAAAAAAGTGGTCAGTATTTTCACATTCTCTTTGCATTGATTGTAACAGTTGAACTTTTTCCTTGTGTGCCATCTGCTGGATGTTAAAAGTTAGCAGGAGGCTGAGAAATTTCCTGAAGTGGTCAGGAAACATTCTGAATGTCAGCTGAAAAATTCTTTTGTCTGGCAACGTTCCTGGCATGAAGTAAGAAGTCTCGTTGCATGAAAATTGGTGGCTTTTGAGATGATTATTTCTAGTTAAACAATCGTATACTGTTCTGTTTAGACTTATCTACTTCAGTCCTGTTGAAGTCAGAAGGAAAAGAAGAGGTTTGCTTTAAAAAAAATGCATAATATGAGTGAAAAAATGGATGCTACAATATTGACTTAAATTTGCCAAGAGATGCAGTAAAAAGCAAGTAGAAAAACCGAGGGAGGGGGGAAAAGAGATGCTCTTAATAGCATAATTCTTAATTAAAGTGACAGGGCAGTTGTGGGACAGAAGTATTGGCTCAGAGTGCATCTAAGAGAAACTGAAATATGTTTATATGGCTCTGCATGTACTTTAATGATCTTAATATAAATACAGATCTATATGCAAGCATTTACAAGATGAATGCTCCTACTAGGAAGTCTGGAGAAAAATTGTTAAAATTAAAAAACTAATTATGAATATTCAATAAATCGGATGTTGGAAGATTGCGGGTTTTTGTCTTGTGTGCTGCTTGTGTGATTCATGCACTGAAATCTGCAGTTGTGGGTTATTTTTGTATTAAGATGCTCTCCTTCCCATCCCCAAAGATTTGTTTTGGACTTCCTTTATTATCTTGACATTTGTGGGTTCTTCTTTCAATAACTTCAGGGTATTGTTGGAGTCTCGACGTAAATCAAAGAAAATTACAGCAAGAGGAATCTTTGCAGGTGCCAGGGTGGTGCGAGGAGTTGACTGGCAATGGGAAGATCAAGATGGTGGCAATGGGCGTAGAGGAAAGGTAAAAATAAAACTGTTTTAAATAAGAAGCTGCATCTTTTTGTTCGTGTGATGGCCTCAGTGGCCTTTTAATTGTAGAGCAAAAATACAATCCTGAAAGCTACTATTTTAATTGGCTGGGCGTTTTTTAATCTTATTTTGTAATACTTAAACATTTAGAAAGAGGAGGGTGTGTTTACCATAGCCAGTATTTTACATTTTAGTACATCTTAATTTGCATTTTTTTACAATATCAGCACAGAATTGTTTTAATTATGATTTTTTTGTCGTGGTTGTCTGTTTATGATTGACTTGTAGCAACATTAAGATCTTGAGCTTATTTCAGTATTACTAGAGAGCTGGTATAAAAACAGTGCTATCAGGAGTAACCCTGTCTAGTAATCACTGCATTCTGTAGTCTTACTGCTTGTGGGCCAGCACATTTGTGTATCTCTTGCTCTTGGTTTTCAGCGTTGGTACCCTCGGGTTTTGTTTTTCACCTAATGATTATAGGGACTTCTCCAGTTTAAAATTAAAAATCTTCGCAAGTTTTGTGTGTGGATATCGTGTTACTGGCTTAGGACAATATAGGAGTGCTTTTGATGCAGTGCTATAGTGAAAATATTTGTATTTATTGAAAATGATATGGAATGATAAGTTACTTATCATAACTCTTGCATATTTTCCTTTTAAAACTTCCATTTACCTTGAGAACTAATGAAGGTTTGATATCAGTATGAGCATACAACAGGCATTGTAAAATATACTATTACTTTTACCACCAAATTTGAGAACTGGATGCCCTTATGTCTTGGTGACCTGGTCTTTTTTGTTAAATTTATTTTTAAATACACTTAAACAGCATTTAAAGGACAGTGAAAAGTTCCTGAATATGATATTTAGCCTATTTTGTATTCTTGTTCAGATTATTTTATATCCTAGACATTTATGGAAGCCTTAGGACTTCTGGGGATTTAATTTTGAATTTTGCTGAAAGGCAATAGTAAGTTTAAATTTCTTAAAGCAAGAGATATATAAATGTGACTTTTTTCATCTCAATTATTTACCTCTTCCCATGTCAAGATACATTGAAATCTCTGAAACTTCGCAAATTGAGTCTTATCCTGCACAGTCTGCTTTGTGTACTAAATTTGTATTAGGGGGATTGTTTGCCTATACATCTGAAAATATATATATATATATATACACACACATATACATACATACATACACATATATATGCATATATAGATTTTGCATATATAAATGCATCTAAATATTTTTAAATGAGGAGAAGTACATCATATATAGAAGAAACACTGTTTAAATAAATATAAATAAGAGTGAAAGCAAATTCTGGAAACTGATTTTTTTTCCCTTTTTTTAAATAATGGCAGTGTTTTCAGAATTTGGTGCATGGTCTCCTGATTTCAGAGATGTCAGCAAAAGACATTTTCACTCTCCTTTTGTACTGTTGTTAAACATAATGGCTCTGCAAATAAAACTTGGTCTCTTAACAGCGCACAGCCAGCAGGCTAATGCAAGTTAAACCAGACATATTGAAACAATTAGAAAAAATTTCATCTTGTTTTTCTTAGTTAGAATCTGCTTCTGGTAAGAACATATCAAAGCAGTTCAGATTTTGTTCTCTGCTTGTGTAGTTGGATAACCTCCAAATATACTAAAGAAAAACAAGCCTATAAAGAGTATATATTCAGACTTCTACCTTAACACACCTAGGGAACCACTTGCATCAAGCAGAAAACAGCTTCAGAAAATTTTATCAGGTTTAGTAAAACTGCAGTATCATTAATTATTCTGAAGAAATAAATAAGTTCAAATTGAGCTTCTGAGTCTTTGCTCTAGGAACCATTTTCTTATTTTCACAACTGAATAGGTAACTGAAATTCAAGATTGGAGTGCATCGAGCCCACATAGCGCAGCATATGTTCTTTGGGACAATGGTGCTAAAAACCTTTACAGAGTTGGCTTTGAAGGCATGGTAAGTATAAAAGAATACAAAGGGTAAAATGCATGAAGGGGGAAGGGCAATAAGAATAACTTGTGCTTTATGGTCCTGCTTTTGTAATATGCTTTGTCAGTTTGCATGCTGGTAGTCAGGTCATTGTGAATCCAGCTGTAAGGGTCATGCATATGTATTAGTAAGTCTGATCTGGGAATTTATTTAATGTGAATAACTAGAAGTTAAGAGCTGCTTCCTGCCACAGTAAATATTTGCATCACACACATTTATCTTTCTGTGCTACTGTTGTGTTTAAATTAAAATTCAGAAAAGACTGGCAAGCGTAGTTACAAACTTTTTAAAAAACCCTGTTCTTCAACTCCTGAACTCTTCAGCTGAGTTCAAAATTTGGTGTGATTACTGCAAGATTTGCAATTTTTAAATTACTGTCAACACTTGGAGTGCTATTGAGAGCAATTTTCTTTTTGCAAATGGAAAGGTGTTGAATTAAATTACGACCTTAATTTGCTTTAGTGGTAAATTTTTCTGTTTCCTTTTGAAGCTTCTCCAGCAACTTCTTGAGCTTTAGAGAGAAAATGGGTCAGACTCTAGCCTAAGTGCCTTCTGTTGCTGGGTTTTCTTATCCTAATGTGGGTCAAGGAAAGGTTACTTTGATTATCAACTGCTTAAAACATTTTAATTAGCATTTTCTCTGCATGATTTTTGTTTGATTGTGCAAAGGGAAATCATGTTAATTTAACATTGAAGTGTCATTTTGTCAGATGTGTAACAGTATAAAATGTTAGACAATGACCAGTTACTTTTTTGAATGTAAACTATTTGACCTTATATAGCCTCACTTCAAGTTTATTTTTATACTTAAAATGAAATAAATACCACTTTTGTGGTAAATACAATAGTGTTACTTTTAAAAAGAGTAAACTAATTTAGTGCGGTCAGCTTTTCTGATGCGTTAAGATCCTAGAGATAAAATACAAATCAGTATTAAATTGTGCTTCATTGGTGTCCTCTAGTTTTAAGGAAAATTCTTTATATACTGGCAAAAATGAATGTGTGTTGTATTTTGTAGTATAACATTAAATTAATGTTTGGTATCTTCCTTCTTGTGATACATGGGAAAGAAAGAGTTATAAGATCTGGATAGAACAGGATACAGATCAGCTGATTTTTTTTGTTGTTGTGTTTGTTATGACTTCAGTTGCTATGTTAAAATTTTTGATCTATGTAGTAAAAGTGCTGTGGAATCATTGAAGATTCCTTCAGGAAAAAAGTATATTTGAGATAAGTTATATTCTGCTTTGAAACAGTTATTCCCTTAAAATATATATATATATTATTATTAAATCAACTACATTCTGTTTCCAAACTTTTGCCACCTCTGAAAGTGTTAAATATTTCTAGAAAACTCCATTAAATACTGCAACTATAAATTTGACAGGGTGATGGTGACCTTTCGCACAACTTTTGTAGAAATACAAATATTCGGTCAATTAAAAAAAAGAATCCCGTTAAACTGTGTGAGAGTACATATATAGATGTTGTATTTAGGAAAATAGAGAAAATATATATACATGTGGATGTACAGAAAGGATAATTTGAGGCTGTGTAAGTAGTGCTTACCTGATTGTAATCCATTCTGACACTAATTGTATCTTTGGTGTTCTGATCAAATGCAATTTTCACTTCAGACAGAATGGATTCTTGGATATCTATGGGAGTCATTTGAATGTAATGCTTAATTTTATAACTGATTAATAATTTGTTAAGTGTACAATTCATTATTATTCTTTACTACTATTTGTGTGCTGTTACATAAAGCTAAGACTGCCAGGAAGTTCACATAAAGTTGTGGCAAACCTGTTTTGGTACTTGGAAATTGGTTTAAAAGGTCCAAAGAATGTGGAATCAACAAACCTCAAGAGTGTGTACCCATGTAAATACAGCTGGGAAGAGACCCTGACTTGCAAATGGATAACACTTGACTCATGCTAATGAAGCTGATTAAAGAAACACAGCTCATTATTGTAAGTCAGTGTTCTTGTTTGATAGCTGATAGGCGGCATCTGGTCCTCAAAATTAATCTATCTGGCCTGCCAGCCTCGGGGGGGATGAGGTTTGGCTGGTGGGGTAGCAGGTGCTGTCTGAAAACATGCATTTATTTGCGGTCAGATACTTGGAGGTTTTATTTGTGTTTGCTGTGTTTACTGTTTATATATGAAGTGGCTGAGAAGTGCATCTTGCCTTTTATTTTTCTGTGAAGTCTGACATTTAAATCTGGGAGTTTCTGTTGCCACAGGCCACAAATTCCCAAAATGTATGATGCTGTTAGATCAGATAAAATGTTAGCTACATCCTTAGTAAGAATGAACTACTGTTGGCTTATATGGTTGGTTACTCTAATCACATTTCTTACCTATATGTATTGAGAGTCCTGAGACAAACTGAGCTGTTAACCACATAACCTGCTTTAAAAATGTTGGAACATATCCTTTAGAAATAGAGGTCATATGGAATTAATGGGAAGATTGTGATTTTGTTTTTGGGGTTTGTGTCTGGATTTTATTTCTTTGTATCACGTGAGCTGAGGATGTAAAGCTGACAACTTCCCTTGGTTTTCAGTGGAAAATAGTTACATCCACATAAGTGTCCTAAATCAGTTTCATTATTTAGGAATCTTTCTCTTTCAGAATTTCTTTGCTCTGTACCACTTGCCTTTTTTTTTGTTGCATTTAGCCTCTCCTTGGTTCTCGTTATGTAGGATTGTGCCTTCATGTGTGTAGCCTCTGAAAGAAGTATCTGTAGTTGTCACCATCATTGTCACAGTGATCTGTAAGTCATGGTATTGTCACACCATCTGTGTTGGTGTACTTTTTTTCCACAAATTTCAAATAGTGAGTTCATAAGGGAAGTTGAGATTATGTGCCTCTAGGTGATCGATAGTTAATGTCTTTTCATCAACTTTTATTTGGATACCCATGAAATTATTCTTTGAAATTGCTTTAGAGGATTTTAAGAATTGCTTGTTAATGCTTTTTTTTAAAATAAAAGCAGTGTGGATTTCTTGGTATACTAGGCATTGTATGTGAGTGTTACAAAATATACAGAAATATGCCTTCCACTGTAGTTAAAACTGTCAGATCTGTAATGTCAGTCAGATCTTCAGTCCTCTAGTCATTTATCTTGTCATCACAACAATTAAAATAAGATACTTAGGAAGGAACAACAAGAGTATTTTCTTAGTTTAGTGTCCTGTTTCTTTTAGGTGCTGACCATAATTGTCTTTAAAAAACAAATTCAATAATTTTTGGACATCTTTATGCAAGCAGCAGGTGTTTTTTAATACATTACCTGTAGTATAAGTTAGATTTCAGTAAGAAAACTTAGGTGGTCAGTTGTTTTTGAAACCAGGGAGGAAGGAGATATTTATATTTACCTTGTGCATTTATTTGCATTTGTCAGTAGATTGTTTTGCTTCTTTTTGATGTAGTTACATTTCTCCTGTCGTCTCAACCAAGTTCTCATCTTTCTGTGTTGTGAAGAAAAATATTTCCATTAAGCAGAAATGTGCCTATTGATCGTATTGCAATTTTATTTAAAGGATTAACTGACAAGGAAGACTGTATCTTCCTTTATGAAAAAAAGTTACACATGCAAAGCTTTTTTAAGTGCTTATAGTAAATAGTAAGGTTACAAACGATTCACTCAGGATTTGCCTGAGATCTGGTTTTCTCTGTAAGAAATTGTTACTACTCTTTCTGTGTCTCACACTTTGTCATTTGAGTCACTTTCTCTACCATCTTCTACCTTCTCCATTTATTACTTCACTTTTCCCAGCTTCTTAAAACTGAGAAGGATTTGAGTTCGTGAAATTTGAAATATGGTATTTCTTATAAACTTTTAGCTAAAACTTAAGGATTTATCCAGTCTCTTCTTGCCTTAATCTGGTGACAAAGCAGCATGCACTGAACTTTTTCCATTTGCCTCTGAGGGGCTGATTTCCTTGCCAAAAGCTGTTGTAAGTTTAAAGAGTTACAGTGACCTTTACTGTATGTATTCATTGCTACCTTAAAAAATTGCAGCTGTGGCACTTTTCCTGCTGGTGCATCTGTAAGATCAGTATTAATTTCTCCCCTGGTATTTGCTGCTGATGTTAGGTTCTGTAACAGTGCATCTGGATCAAACATTCCTTTTTTTCTCAAGCAGCACCACTAGTTTTCTTATCAAGTCTGTAGACCCTCCCTCCCTGTTTTTGATGGATGGCATTCCATATTGATTGGAATAACTTGATAGTTATTTCTGTAGTCAGCTGCTCCTTCAGCTTTGTTTTCCTTCTCAAGGTCGGGGATAATGGTGCTTTTACACCATCTGCCAGCACTGATGGCCTTGCTCTACATTTTCTAATTCTGTGCAGTTTTATGAAGATGACATTGCTGCTGTTTATTTCTATTGGTATAATTGGTTGGTATGTCAAAGTAAAGTGTTACATTTACTGTATTTCCCATTTGACTGGGCAGATTGTGAGATCTCTATGTAATACAGTCACATACTGCTGGAATGCAGATTTTTGGTAAGTTAAAGTGTGGATGCTAGAAGACTGAAGTTCTTCATTGTAGGCAAAAACCATTACTGCCCACTGCTCATGTGCATCAGCTGTTAGTACTGACCTGGTAGTTGTGCTTTACAATGCTTGATTCCTTAAGTTCTCACTGATTGCCTGCTTAACTGGGCTTTCTGTCTCTAATTGTACAGAAATTCTACAAAATCTATAGCTTATTTTTTTGGTTTTTGTAAGAATACTATTTGGGGATTATCAAACAATTTCTCCATCAAGTCGTTGTGGAAAAGCTTATTTGTTTCTCTTTGTCAGGTATTTACATTACACCCAGCCTCACAGTTGTTACTTCTTTTTCTGGTGGTGTCATTGTGAGTCTAAAACTTGTATTCTAACATCCCTTGTTTTGGTACTTTCCTTCTTACACTAGCACATCTCATCTCCAAACAATCTGCTATTTTGATTGATTTTGAAGTCTTAGGGTGACTCATAACTTTTAGAAATCCCAGTGGGATTCTCTATAGTGCGAAGCCTGGTGCATCCAGGCACTATCCATGTGTGTTTTTGCTCCGTGTGCACTAGGGGGGGCCTCTTGCCATGCAGTCCTCAGAGTAGGGTGACCAGGAGCTTACCATCATCCCTAATTTTTTACTTAAATTACTTGAGCAGGACAAAGCTTATTTTCTTTTTCTGAGAACAGAACAGCCGAGTGCTAGAACTAAAATTGTAGTTGCTTACCCAGTTTTTGTGGCACTGAAGTACAACTAAGTACAGTTTTCTGTCTTAAAACTCCAGAATCTTGTTTGGGTTTGGTAATATTTTAAGGCATTTGCAGGCCTTTATCATGTCGATAGTACTTTTCTTAGTAATGCTGTTTGCCAGGTTGTCGAAGGCACTCTGCTTATATGCAGTATATAAGTTTCTTTTGTACTACCTTAGTATCTGTCATTATCTTTCTGTATGTTTTGGGTACTCCATTATTTTGTTGAAGGCTTCTGGGAAAGAAAAAAAAAAAGACGTGTTCTCTTGCTTTTCTGCAATATCAGAACTTGATCAGACTCTTGTTTTATTCTTTAGCAATAAAACATTGACTACATCATGTAAGAGAAAGGAAGACAGTTGTGAAGCTGAGGTTGGATGCGAAGCTACCACTTAGTTTTTCAACTAAACATATCATTATACTCCAGAAATAAACTGTGTGCAGGGCATAGGCAGGGCGAGATACAAGTGCAAGTTTCTGAGTGTTTTTTTTTCTATAAAATTGGTGATACTGGAACAGGCTTCCTAGTAATGTCAGCTGTAAAATAGTAATTAGCCTTTTAATGAACATTTTGTTTCTTCTGCTAGGCTTTAGCTGACTGCTCAGTGCATTAACACTTTCTGTAACACAAGCCATTTTTCGTCCTGATTTTGCCTGGCAGGGAGGAGAGCTTTTGAACTCTCCTGCACTCTATTCTTAGTGTTCTGAAGAATGTGACAGCAGTTCTTGCATGTGCACCCCTCCTTGTCTCCTTCACAGACAGCTGGTTGTTGCCTGACACGGAGGGCTTGTATTCAGTGGGTGAGACCCAGTGCTCCCGGGCACATTCAGTGTCCCTCATTCGGGGATTGAATGAGTTTGCCATCTGGGATGGTGCGCACAGCCCCTTTGTCTGTGGCAGGGCTAAACCCAGCACCTGCCCACCGGGTGGCAGCATCCTGTCGCAGGCCTTCTGCTGCCGCACTGAGCAAGCTCTTGCTCTGGTTTCTCTGGGGATTTGAAGAGCGGCTGAAATCTCATTGTTTTCCTTTGGCTGTCTTCATCATTTTTCCAAAGTGGCGGTACATTCTTCGTAGATCAGGACATACACTGAATTTTGTATTGTTTCTGACTGCTTACCAGTTGCCAAGGGTGGTGTTGTGCTCATCAGAGCCTTGATGATTTGAAAGAGTTCTGAGATTTCATTTTAATCCTTTAGCAGGAGGACAGTCTGTTAGTAAATCTCGGGCATGAGTGAAAGAATTGTTCAAGTATTTGTTCAGTTGTGGTTAATTATATCATTACCACCACCTGTCCTGCACTTCCTCCCCCATGCCATAGAATATTCTGACACATTTTACAGTTTCTGATCTCCTTCCTAATTTACTTTGCACACAAAAATGCCCTTTGTTTAGTTAGGATTGTTTCATAAGGATCAATGGCAGATGATAGCTATTTGGAATTAAGCATTGCACAGGGGAAAAAAAACTGAAGGAAGGGAGAATTATAGAAAATCCTCTGGTTTTATGAACAGGAATTGGTTACCACACTTGAAATTTCTATTTTTCATAATATGAAACAGTTTTATGAAGGATGAGCTTTAGAACTTTTCTCTTTAAAAAGAATATTTTTAGCTCAGTGTAGTATTTTGTTGGCTTGTTTGAAGCAATACCCTTCTGCATATTCTTAATTGAAAAGTTTTCATTTTATAGAATCTGAGTGACAAGTTTTCTTCAAGTTAAACATGGATCTGTCAAAAAGTGTTGGGAAGAGTGGGCAGCACTGGCAGGCATTAAATGATGTTTCCTTGCTTGTGTTCACAGAATTGTTTTTTTAAAGGAAAAATAAGTTATTAGAACAATGCAAAGGTGCTTTGTGTTAATTCCTGGCTTTGAACTAAAAATTTATCATCCTTTATAGCCTCTTATATTTGTAAAGGTTATTAAAGTCTTGAGAATGTCACGGCTGATAGATTGGAAAGTATTCGAGATTGTGTGCGTCATGGAACATGTTTTTTGTACACATAATTTTCAGTCTTTCTTAATTAAATATTTCAGTTCTAGTTTCACTGACCTGGAGACTCAGTCACTGAGGACTAAAGTTGTCTCAATCTCTCTCCGTAGTCTGACCTGAAATGTGTTCAAGATGCAAAAGGAGGCTCTTTCTACAGAGACCATTGTCCTGTGTTAGGTAAGTTGAAGATGTAGTAAATTTATGTTGATTTGTATTAATTTTACTCAGTCTGGATTTCCATTTCCTTTTTAAATGTCATCCAAAAGGACTGTCCTTACTAGTGAAATATGAATAGTATAGTTTCTGTGCACTAATGATAAATTGTCGTGCTTTTCTAAATTGTGTTTGCTGTCAGTGTGCCAAGGGGATGGCAAGGGAGCTTTTAAGTGTTCATTAAGTTGCAAATTGTGTTGTGTATCCTGTGCACTATATTTCTAAAGAAATAACAAACATTGCTGCTCATTCTTACAGAACTGGCTTAAATGTTAAGAGATCTAATAAATCTAACTCCTTGCACAAAAGCACTGTTGTTTTATTGACACCAGAGCTTTTATGTGTCCAGATGTCTAACACCATATGATAGTTTCTGAGATCCCAGTTAGAACCCATAGTGGAATTTGTCACAAGTATTTAGCATTTGCCAGTGTCACTGATACTTGCCTTGAAAACTCAAAAAGAAGCACAAAATTCCATTGCCAGAGGTTCCAAAGTTTTATTTGTTGGCCACTACTGTTGCAGAGGCATTGGTGTGGAATCACCATCCCTGAAGTGTTGAAAACGCGTAGATAGGGTACTTGGAACAGGGTTCAATGGTGAACATGTGATGGTGCTAGGTTGGTGGTCAGACTTGAAAATCTCAAAGGTCTTTTCCAACTGTAACAATTCTGTGAGTCTCAGAAATTCTGTTCTTTAAATTGCCTGGAAAATTAGTATGATGGTGTAAATTTTCTTACTCCCTTTCAGGTGAGCAAAATGGTAACAGAAACCCTGGTGGGCTGCAAATAGGTGACCTTGTAAACATTGACCTCGACTTGGAAATTGTTCAGTCTTTGCAGCATGGTCATGGAGGATGGACTGATGGCATGTTTGAGACTTTAACAACAACTGGAACAGTCTGTGGTATCGATGAGGACCATGACATTGTAGTACAATATCCAAGTGGCAACAGGTTTGTTCTGTAGCCTTCATTGTTGCTTGTAACAAACTTCCCTTGCCTTCAGTGCTTGTGATTACTTGGTGCCAGAAGCTTTCTCTTCTCCTTTTGTGTCAACATATTAAGGTTTCCTTCTAGCTGTGTAGCGAGTACTTAACTTTGAGGATGCTTTAGTGGGAGTAGAAATTTTGCTGCCTCTCTCACGTGGTAAAAATGTGAGTCCAAAATAAGAAATTATGTTCTAGACTATTTTATTTGCAAAATGTAGTGTTTTAAGCAGTAACTTCATTTTTGATAAAAAGCTATCTAATAGTTTCAAAGGCAAGGTAATTGCAATTCATTGTGGATTTTCAGGAAAATAGTTTAAGAGGACAGGTAACAAACTTTGAGGGGATCTTGTCTAAACTAGAGTCACCTTGGCATGATCCATATCTAGTCTTATTCTTCAAAGGAATATTTATTTATGTGAATACAAACCAAGAATAGGAGGTGTTGGACAAGCCAGAACCACTCCCTGATAGCAATTTATGTTTGAATTTTGCTTAGCTGCATCCATGCTAACAAGGCTCAAACCTGGCTGTACAGTGGGGTTTGAATCTGATACAGACACATGGCTTTCTGTTCTCTTGCTCTCAAGTGTTAGGCTTATCTTTAAGAAGTAGCTGATGAATGGAATATCATTTCAGTTGTATATGGAGTTTGACCTGTTCAGTTTGTCCAGAAAGAATTAACAGTATATTGTTCATTCAGGATTTCCCTCAAGATGTTTGTTAATATTGCAAAGTAATGCAGAACAAAGCTGTTTTCCCAGCTAAAGGGATGCAAATGGCTTTTCTTCTGGCAGTCATGTCAGCAAAGTCAGTGGCAGGAGCTGCTTTGTCTTGTGGTCTCCTCCCTGACTAAATAGCTAAATGTCTCTAAATCAGTGAAATTTATACTACCAATAGGATAGTTTGATTGAAAAATGAGGTATGTCTGGGATATCCATTTAACTGAAAAGTACTGTTATAACTTAATATTGCATCTTTTGACCTGGGGGAGAGGCCAAAATTCTGTTTTCTTCCCATGCTATTTCCTGACGGTTCAATCCTTGTGAAACAACTTGGATCTGCTGCTTTTCAACCAGTTATTTCCTATCCCTGGAAAAATAAAGCAACAGTATAGCTACTTTCAGGACTTGTCAGCTTGCTTCCCCTTAGGCAGGATATTTCTTAATTGCCTTTACAAATGTGTATCTCTGAAGATTATCCTTGAAATTAATTAATGAGCCACAATTAATGAATTAATAAGCCACAGGCAAGTTTATGGACAAAAAACGGATAACAGTAAATATAGTACCCATAGTTTCCATCACAGAAAGTTTGTAGGCGTACAAGCAGAAACTTACCCAACAGATATTTTTTAAACATATATTTCACTTTGTGTGTTTTATATCTACTCTAAATGATTCATTCTTTAGGTGGACGTTTAATCCAGCTGTTCTCACCAAGGCCAATGTTGTCCGAAGTGGAGATGCTGCTCAAGGTGCAGAAGGAGGTACCTCTCAGTTCCAAGTGGGTGATCTTGTTCAAGTATGTTATGACCTGGAGAGAATCAAGCTTCTTCAGAGAGGTCACGGAGAGTGGGCTGAAGCAATGCTTCCTGTGAGTAGCTGTGTGTTTGCATTCATAGAATAGTAAAGCTTCTACAGTATTTCTGATTATTATTGGTAATATACCTGTAAGCTGCAGGAGTCTAAAAGGGATTTTCTTCTAAGTTTTTGTCAAATGCAGTGTAATACTTGTTCAGGTGTAGCAGTTTGTTTAGCCTAATGAAACCTGTCTAAAGGTGGTAGTGATTGTACTGTTAAACAATGGACTTCATAAAATTTGTATAATACTAAAAATAAAATATTTAGAAATCTGAATGTTTTAATTGCATTTGATGTTTTCTTGAATTCAGACTTTAGGTAAAGTTGGTCGGGTTCAGCAGATCTATTCAGACAGTGACTTAAAGGTAGAGGTTTGTGGGACATCTTGGACCTATAATCCAGCAGCTGTCTCGAAGGTGGCATCAGCAGGATCTGCCATAAGTAATGCATCTGGTGGTAAGTTTGAAGAATAACCAGTAATATAATAACCAGTATGGCAAGTAATTGTGTTAATTAAAAAAATGTTACTAGGTACTAATACATTGTTGGTATGCAAGGTTAATAACAGACTTGGAGTTTAGGTAATTGAAGTTGTACTTAAGAAAGACAAGGAAAAAAGCTTGGGGTCAATATGGAGATGTTGTTACATTGATCAGGTGCTTCTGTTTGGTCACAGTGCAGGTGTGACTTTGGAGGTCTGCTGTAAGGACTTCAGAGTGGTTGGAAGGGACATAAGATTGAAATAGGGACTAAGGCATGAAGAGAACGTCACTGGCAGTAACAAGCAGGCTCCTTGTTTAATAGGTGGTTTAAGATAGCAGGCACAGGCGAAGGATCTGTTGCAGGTGGCTGTTATAACTCAGGATATTTATTTCTTTAAAATTTTTGTCTTAAAATTTAGACAGACATCCTGTGACTAATTACAGTGGGATTTTTTGGTGTCTATGTAATCACACTACAGTTTTGTTGAACATGCTGTCATACATATAATAACAAGAAGGCAGAAAGACTGTCCAGCATGTTTTGTGTTATGTTGGCAGTTTCATAGGTCAATTGAAAGTAGAATTTTTCCTCTTTTTAGTCATAGCTAGTTGTTCTTTCCTCTTCACATACTTGCTTTAATGCCAAGAAAACCTTCTACATAGTTTCCTAGATTTTTTCCTAAGGAGGCATAGATACAGTGAGTTTTCTCCATAAAGATCTGAGTATAGTGGCCATAAAACTATCTAGAAGAGTAATACAACTTAGTGTTTCGAATCACAGAAGACAGGCTATACCTGATGTTAGAAAGTCTGTTATAGGTGTACATAAGTTCATGTCTTTATGTTGTCCCACCTTCTTGTATTTTGTGGAAGAAAAGCTATTTGTGGTTCAACCATCTTTGTTCTGAAGTGTCTCATGTGGCAGTCTCCACTGTGTAAAGGGTACTGGAGTGCAGCTCTTATTTCAAACTCAGTAACTTTACAGCTGCTATTTTATGATCGTTAGTGTATTACTATGTACATGGCCTTAGAAACACAACAAATGTAGCTGGGTGGGTTTTTTTTTTTCTGTTCTTGTGTAATTAGGATTGTAATCTTTGTCCTTTGGTAAACAATTACAGAGAGATTGTCCCAGCTATTGAAAAAACTATTTGAAACGCAAGAATCTGGAGATCTCAATGAAGAATTGGTTAAAGCTGCTGCCAATGGAGACGTTGCTAAAGTGGAAGACTTGCTAAAGAGGCCAGATGTAGATGTAAGTGTTCTGTTTTGGGAGTGTCTCATTTGGGGGGCCTCTAGTAATAAAGGAAGTGCAGCTGTTCTGAGTAGTTCTTGCCAGTTTGTAGTGTGTCTTCTGAGAAGTAGTACAGCTACTTCCAGTGTCTCTCCTCCCATTTGTTGTCCTATGAAATGTGTGTGAGCTGTGTGAACACAGAGCTGTATGTACTTTCTTGCCAGACAGATTTTGTATTCTTTAGTCTGCCATGAATTAAGATACTTTTCAACTTCTGGCTGCCAGAGTTGGTGCAGAGATCCAAACGGTCACAATTACTGAAGAGTCTTCAAATTCTTTTTTTCAAGGGGGATTGAAGGAAGGAGGGTAGATTTTTCAGGATGTTTTTGCTGTTATTGTGAGTTTGTTTTGTTAACTCACAAGGTAGTTCATCTAATCTGTTCTCTATCAGGTTTCTTTTACCAACTTGTCTAATAGTGAAAAGTCTAAAAGAAAATGCTTAGTAATTATAGGAGTTTGTTTAGGGAACATATTTTAAAGTTACAGGCTTTTTCACTACAGCAGTTGTAATGCTCGCAGTTAAGAGTCTGAACTTCTTTGATTCTGAGCACTGATTTTTAGCTTAAGATTTTACAAAATCTTAAGCTAAACAAGAGTTCATACTCTCTCCTGTTGTTGCCATAAATCTGGCAAGGAAGTTACATGAACGTGGTAGTTTGACATTTAGGGAAAGCAGTAAGAACCACCCACAGAAGTCATTTCTTCGAGAGAAGCTGCTGAGAGCTTCTCCTCTGCTTGAGATAGTACCATAGAGCAAAGGACAGGTATAAATCTGAGACTTGTTCTCAAAAATCTTGCCTTTTTACAGGAGTCACCCAAAGATGAATGTTTTTAATCCAAGTATCATTAATGTCTTAATATTAGTTATGAATCCATTTCTTCCTTTTTCCTTCAGTCTAGATACTATAGAAATGAAATAGACAAGACCTAGGAGATCTATATATGCTAAAAAGGCATCTTAAAATTGTTAATTTGAAACTATGTTACTTGTGCTGTTGCTTTAAGTTTTCTGCTGCTAAACAGCCTCACAGGTTTGTATGTGTGTGTGTCTTGAAATTCACCTGCAAGTGTTGACATTGCAGGTGAATGGGCAATGTGCTGGACACACAGCTATGCAAGCTGCAAGCCAGAATGGCCATGTCGACATTTTGAAGTTGCTTCTGAAACAGAATGTGGATGTAGAAGCAGAGGTAACATAAAAATTTCAAAATATGATTTGTGTGTCCTTAAACTTTGTTACATGCATGACAGTTCTATTCCACTTGCCTTTTTAAATGCCAGAGAGAGTGAAAAAATTGCTTTTATTGTGTACCTAAATTAGACTCCTACTAACAGTAAAGGGTCACTATCTAATTCTTTAACACTTCATATTAAATGAAATGTAACAACTAACATAATAGAGCTATGTGAGCTATGATGCAATTAAGCCCCTTCTTTCTTTCCTTTGGTTTCATTTCAACAGTAGAATGGGAAAAAGATGTTGTCAGATGCTGCATCTTCAGCTTCAAATGCTTACCATGCTTCTAATATATACAAAGTTGAGTTAGGAGAAATCTTTCAATTTGTAACTGAAACAAGGTTAAGCAGAAGGCAGTAGCAGTATCTTTGGGTGGAAACTGCCAGTTCTCCTTCCAGAACCAGTGCCATTTTTTTAAACTTCACTGAAAATGGAAGGGTGTCTCTTGTTTAGGTTTTTTAGAATAATTGTTTGTAAAAGTTATCTATCAGCATACTGTGATATTTGCATTTTGAGTTGATTTTTACTCAGTGATTTACACAGCATGCACTGATATTGCAACCATTTCTCGTTTTGTGAGGCACAAGAAGCGTCTGTCAAATTTGATTTATTAAGAATAAAAACTGAAGCCTAAAGGGATGCTGAGAAATTAATTGTGCACCCAGTTGTTGTTTGCATAACAAAAAAATAACTTCACATGCTTGGGCATCTAGCATTATATTGTATTTGATATACAGAAGTTATAGAATGTTAAAACATCAATGAGGCAATGTAATTCTTGGAATTAAAATTGTTTTATATTTACAGATACACCATTAATTTATAATGCTTTTCATGCTAGATTCTAAAGATGGCTTAGATTGATGCAATACATGCTTGCTGTGGTCTGAGTTCTGTGAAGTAACTTCATGTTAGAGGTAGTGCTTTCACTGCAGTACAAAGTAAATACTGTTAAAATTAGACTGAACTGCTTTTCGTCTGTACTGTGGTGTTCAGAGCTGTCATATTTTACTCTAGTAGTGGACTGAAGGGAGGGTTAGAGGCTTTAAAGAGATAGGTAGAAACACTGCTTAAACAGTTTGAAGACAATACACCTGGTAATCTGCTAGTACTAGAATTATGAAAAATTTCATGTTTGCTCAGGCTTCAGAAGTGCCATCACACTAGCATAAAAAAATTACCAGGGATTTTACTTGACTTTTAAAGCCGTCTTCACACATCTGTGTTGCTTAAGTGAAGGCGGTATTCCCACTTGATTATATAATTGCCTTGGTTATTATAATATTAATAATTTTCATAATATTTTAGATTACTAGTTATATTTTTCAGACTTTAAAAATGTAATCTCTTTGTCAATATTTATATCTATATACACATATAGATAATGTTTGTAAACATAATTATTTATAAAATGCAAAAATTCAGAAGAGTCATCCCATTAAGCAAAGAGCAAAAATGTAATCCATTTACTTCACTGTTGTGGTCAGAGGCATAGAAGCAATGGCTAAAAATCCTTACTTTCCTTGCTTTATAGCTAAGTCGGACATTTTTACGCTTTCAGTCGTTACTGCAGAGTATATATGTTCATGATGATATTTTCTAGGCATATCCTGATTGTTGTCTCCTGTGTTTTTCTCTGATGTCTTCATGTAGACTACAAGTGGCCTCTGTTTAGTCAGAGAATAGTTGGTTATTGACATAGCTCAAAAAACCTGATGTAGATATTGCATAGTAAAAATATGTAACTTTCTACGCTGCAGACAGTTATTATATTAACAGTACTGACGATATTATACTGTTGGCATGTATAAAAATGTAGTGCTTTTAATATTTATGTTTATATCTAAATGTAAGTCTTAAGAACAGATGATTTACTAGTTGCTAGCTTTTTCTAGATGAATTATTGCTGTTGGGTAGGATTTAATTCCTGAGATGATTTGTTTTGATGCTGAGCTAAAAAAAGGCTTGCATGATCCTGGACCTCTGCTCATTTAAGTAGGAATTCTATACGTTAAGACTTAATAAAATCAGGCCGTTGTTGAAGTTAAAATATGGTAAAATGAAAATATTCAGTAATTATATAGGGTTTCATCCATAAATGTCTTGGTGTACTTTTCAGATTGCAAATATGAAGACAGATTGCTATGCCTCTGTGAAACCAAGTGCTCTGTAAATACAAGTCTTGAACCAGTTTAGGAGTACTGGCACACTCTTTGTAATGAGTCATTGCCTCATAATGATCCTTACAACCAGATGAAAAATACAGAGAGGAACCCCTTTCTGATCCTTTCCCCTTCCAAATGGCTTCTTTTGACTGTTCGTTCATGTTAGGTGTGCCTGAGAAGGAATCCTGCTATCTGAGAAGGCAACTTGGTAGCATGAGTTGGTTTGGAAGGAATAAAAGTATCTTTTCAAAATCTGTTGACCATCTTGAAAACTATATCCATGTTTTCAAAAACGTGCATTTGATAATTGGGGGATAAATCTTCTTCCACCATTTTAAATGCTATAACTAGTCTCATTGTGCAAGTACAGTTTATGCTAAAAGCTACTAATTTTTGAATTGGTTTAAAATATATTAGAAATTTGTTATACAATAAAAAAAAAATTACTTTTGAAAGATGTTGCCAAAGAAGCAAATTGATGAGAAGCTAGCTCAAGAGAGGCAGTGAGCCCTTGATCCTTCATGATTTTATTTTACACTTTTCAGTGTTTCTCTGTTTTCAAATTCAGTCCTAAAAATGCATGGTCATATAAACTATGCACAAATACTTAGAAACTAGCTTATGGAAGTAATTTCATCATGTATAACTTCCATTTTAGTTTCATTTTTTGTATACTGTTATTAATGCTGAAATGACTTGATTGATATTTTAAAATGTTTCATGTTGTACAGTCAACTTCTATGAGTGTTAAAATAGCCTAAACTGACAAATTTGACTTTCACATTTTAATTCTTAATTTGGGTGAAACTGAAACAAACTGAATCAGAGTTTTAACACTGTGAATCATCAACACAGAATCAGAACTTCTAGTTAATGTCAGCATCAGTCACAAATTTCCTTCGTAGAAGGTTTATTAAGTGAAAACCAAGAAACATAATAAAGCCTAATAAATACTAATTGTATAAACAAGGAAATACGCATGTGTTGCGCTGTGGTTTGAAATCTGTAACGCTTCTCAGGTTACAGGAAGAACTACCCCAGGATAATAAGTGTTATACTGTTCGGGCATTGGATTTTGTGTGGGTTCTTTGGTTTGGGTTTTTTCTTGACAGTGGTTGTTTTGTAGTCAGAACCCAAATGAAGCCATTTGAGTTTGATGAGCAAACCACACAAAGATTCAGGGCAATAGTTGTATATGTTGTAGAATATCATATGTTGTAGAACACGTGTGTTTATATATTAACTGATTCTTCATCCTCTATTGCTGCAGTTTGAGCAATTACTTAATTAGGTATTTTAATGGTATCATGGTAGTTTATTTTTCTTATTACATCAAATATGGACTGTTGTTAGTTGAAATAATCTTCTTGTTTAAAATGCAAAGGAAATGTGAAATATACCAGGTAAATGAATGTTTCCACTTTAGGACAAGGATGGAGACAGGGCTGTCCATCACGCAGCCTTCGGTGACGAGGGTGCTGTGATTGAGGTTTTGCACCGAGGCAGTGCAGATTTGAACGCTCGCAACAAGCGCAGGCAGACTCCACTCCATATTGCTGTCAACAAAGGTCATCTGCAAGTTGTCAAGACTTTACTGGACTTCGGCTGCCACCCCAGTCTCCAGGTAAAGTAAACTTTTAGTGTGGGATCACTTTTCAGCTACTGAATTGCATGATTTGCTGGAAGTAGGTGATGGAAAAACTATGGAAAATGGGATTGAAATGAACAGACATTGTAAAGTTGTCTGTCTCAACCTTTAACTCACCATGTGATCAACTGTAACCAAAATTCTATTAAGTCTGTTTGTTTCCTAGACAGCTAGATTGACACCTGTTTATTCTAGACAGTTGATACTAATCGATATTTCCACAGTCTGTAGTTATTTCTAATTGTTAACTTTCCTTCCTGATTAATTACTCCTATATGTAACCCACAACTCTGTCCTCCTTCTGCAAGCTACAGTTTAGCAGACTGGTGATACTGTGGAATGCTTTGTTGAAAGAAATCTTTTATTTCTTTTCCAAAATAGATTTATCATTGACAGTACTATTTAGTCAGATTCATTTCCAAATATTCAGCTTTTTATCTAGAAAGCCCTCATGTGTAGGCTCTCACGTACCATAATTTCACAGGGAATTTCATCCGTAATTGAATGTGATGGGAGCCTAAGTACAATGTCCTGTTTGGAAGGTAGAGTGGAGCTGTGCTATCCAATAGGCAGGTATCCACACTGCTGAATGCAGCTTCATCAACTGCATTAGTAAAACAAATGAGAATGGGTGAGTTTGAAGAGATTTGCATCAGAAAAAGCTGTAGTGGCCTGGGAAATCAAGATGTGCAGTAATAAGACATTGCCTCCTTGTTTTGCCATGTCAATAATCAGATTTTCTTGGAGCTGTATATCCACATAAAAGAAGATGAGCAAAATCTTCATGGATATTAATTAGTGATTGTTGATTTATCTCCTTCTACCTAACTTTTAAGGTACTGCCTCGATCTTGCTGAGGTTGATCTGTTATATCCATCCAGATCCTGTTTAGTATTTGTTGAACTGTAGGTATTATAAGGAATCTGATGTGCTAACATCAGTTAAGGGCGACTGTAAATCGCATAGGAACATATAGGTAGCCAGAGTGGATTTTCTTGAGTTCAAATTACAGAATTTTGTTACTGTTGAAAAATCAGTAGAATGGTGCAAACATACTCCATCTGGAAAATAAAATTGCTATTGAAAGAAATGAACTTTCAGATTCAGAATGTGTGCTGAGGAACTGTGATGTGCAAATGTGAGTAGGTGAATGATTTTGTCAATGAGAGCAGAGGGGAGTAAGACTGAGGCATGACTGGAATTTAACTGGCCAGCAGTCTACTACTGTGGCCACTTCACAGTGCAAACATAAACATATGTTAGTTTGTAAACAGGAAATTTGGGAAATATGATCAATTGAACCAAATAAAAGCTACATTATTTAGTTCTGGCAAACTGGCTCACACTGGTTCAAGTGTTTCCATATTCTGGCACTTTTTGTTTGGCAGATTTTGATTCTCACTGTACAAAAACAGAGATCTGTTTTCGTACTAATGTATTGCTAAAATGTTCAATTTCTGTGTTAGTCAGCTTGCAGTTGAGTCAGTGTTGGTGACAAAAGACTTCCTGACTTACATGGTGCAAGAATTTTACTTGAAGCATAAATCTGGAGATTTTGCCTATGTAGCTGCAAATAAGCTTAAGTGTTTTCTTGCTGTTAGTCTAGGGCATTTCTCTTCAGACCAGCCATTTGAGTCATTGAATAAGTAATGACAATAAATATAACAAAATGCTTCTTTGGTAAAAAGTATTTTTTCCTTATTTGGAATATTTGAAAAATAAAACATCAAGCTAAAAGTCTAAATTCCTTACCTGTTCAATTGTGCAGTCAAGTATTATGTACCTTGTGTAATATAACCTTGTATTAGCCATAACAAGTTAAAAGCTTAATTTTCCATTATGACATTGGCTTTTCCATCATGGAAAATTATATGCTTCAGTTGAAATAACAGATATGCCTGCTTTTGGTACCTGGACTGCATTTTATTTTGGTTTGCCTATGATTTAATTTCACACTGTAATTTTGGTATTGTCTTCTATATGGTTAACTGCTAGCTGAACTTAGCATTTATTACTCAAAATTCCATTCCTCCTTCCACCTGGGTAGTCTTCCCTCTGTCACGTTTTAGTTTTTGTTGCTGTCCTTTTACTCATAAATTGTAATTTGGGCATCAGCTCCATCTGGATAAGGAGCATAGAGAAGTCATTATCTACCCCAGTGTCTTCAGTACTGTGGGATGCAAAGCATAGTTCTGGCAGCAGTGTGACTGTAAAATGGTGGAGCTCAGGGTGGGGTTTCCCACTGAAGCATTTGCAAAACTGGAACAAGACGAGAAGAAGCAGCTTGCTCTGAACTCTGCAGTATAGCAACACTCGGGTCTGGAAGAGCTGTTTTGTGTTTGTGTAGTCAATTTTTTTAGTGATATTTTAGCATCTTTGTAAGGTGGATGTATGTAAAAATTGACGTAAGCTGTTTCTGGTTTTAGGATTCTGAAGGAGACACTCCACTTCACGATGCAATAAGTAAAAAGCGTGATGATATACTTGCTGTACTTTTAGAAGCTGGAGCAGATGTTACTATCACCAACAACAATGGGTTTAATGCTCTTCACCATGCTGCACTAAGAGGAAACCCGAGGTACAGATTCTTTTTAAAGATTATTTTTTATCATATGTAAAAGGAAAACAAGTGCACATGAGGGTAGAACTGTGGTATTCTTTCAGAAGATCCATAAATCTGCATGTAGTTGTATTTCTTAAATGTCGATGTTGCTTAGCTATGCATCTTTCTAATGCTGGAAGCCCTTACTAGAATGAAGCTAGAAGTCTGCTCAGTTTAATGCTGTATTCGGGTAACTCCAAATTCCTAAGAAATTCCCTGTCATGGCTCTAAAATGTTGCCAATAAAATTTTTGATAAATAAGTTAGATCTTGAAGATGGAATCTTGACATAGGATAAAAATAGTAAATACTTCAACATTTAGTTTCTTGATTCTTGATCAATTATCTTGAATTGATAAAGGAATTTGAGTTTTTTAGAAATACTTATTTCTGGATAATTGTTAAGTAAACCATACAGTTCTAAAGCACGCTAAGGATTGTTTTGTTAGATTGTATTTGTCAATATATGCAACAGTTAATTATATTTTCATAGAAGTATATCTAGAAGGAAGTTTATATTTCAGCTTTTATATAGCAGCTCAACTGTAAAAGTTCATTTTAAGGCATAGTTTATTTTGTACTAGCTACATTCTGTATGTCTGCATTCAATTTCAGTTCAGATGGCTTTTGAAAACTACTGCATAGATAGAACTTTAAAGAAAAGTTGTGTTACTGTTTCCTTATTACACTGTGGATAAATGGTATTTTTCAAAGCTGTCATACTAACAAGACTTCAATAATACTTTATCCTGGGGTGGAGTTTTCAGTATAGTTTACACAAAAGAAGAAACGCGTGTTTTTGCTAGTTTGCTACTAAATTCAGCTTTTCATTTGAAAGAAGTTGGAAAAATAAGGCTGTAAATTTGTGTAAATTCCACCCATTATTAATATATGGGATTAAAATCTAGGTAGTCCCTTAGAACATAGCTATCAAGACTGATAGTCAAAAAGTAAACATAATTAATTATCTGTGTTTGTGAAATGGAATAATTTCACAAAGTAAAAGTAGTGGTTGGAAGTGTTGATAGGCTAAATAAAGGTTTACCATTTTCTACAGTACTTATAAAAGGTCTTTAAGAGAACATGTCAAGGACCAACTGAAGGGAGCTTACTTTTGGCATTCAGTAGACAATTCTTTCAAGTCTGACTTGGTAACTTCTTCCTTTAAAGTGAGTTCTTCCTAACTATATAACAGCATTAGCCAGGACCACTGTTTCCTGTCTGTTACCTAGGTGTGGAGTATTTTTGGTTAGGTTTTTCCTGCAGTGCTTTTCCTCAGCTCTTGTGGTAGTTGGTTTGTGTGACCATAATCTCAAGATGAGATGCAGGGATCTCATGGGGAAAAGACATTTTTCATAGGCATGTGCTGGAGATCTTTTGGTGGGTGAATGTTTTAGGAGTGACAGACCATTCCTTTGATGGAGGGATCCAAGTTGTAGTTCAGACTGGGTCAGTTTGACAGTTGGTAGAATGTGAGGTATTGTGCAGTTTTAACCAGAATCCTCCCTCCTTTACAAAATTTTTTATTGGAAGTATTGGAAAATGTTTCCAGTATTAGTGATTTGAATGCCATGTGGGTTCCTCCCATACATGGGGTTTCACTTGAATCTAAAACAGATATTTAATTTTCTTTTTTGGTTGCAGTTCCATCTGAGCACTGCTCAAGCATGCAGAAAAGGAATTTTGTCTCCCATCACAGAAGGAGTAGTTTCATCTAAAATATGTAATGCCCACAGAATTAGATATTTTACCTATCAGCCTGGGAAGAAATGGTTGAAAATGAAACCAGTATAAATCTGTTTTGATTTCTCCCCCTGTTCAAAGATGATTGTAATAGTTTCATTCATCAAAGAGTAGAGTTTTATATTCTTCAAGACTTCAGTGATTCTCATTTGTTTTATTGCTGATTTTGTAATTCTGCCACTTGCCTGTTTCTGAATGAAACTGAGGTTTTTGTATTTGCTATTTTGTTTTTCTAATCTGATATAGAACAATGATTATTACTGATCTGTTAAATGCACTAAGTGCATTAAAACACTGTTAAATATAACCCCCTCATCTTTAGCTTGTTGCTGCTGTGGGTCACAAACAGTGCATAATAGGTTGTGCTTGAAACCTTAAAGACCTGTCTTTCCTCATCTAAGCTTCCCTGCTCCACCTAAACTGGAGTTTTTGTAGCTTCAGGATGTGGTGCCTTGTATTAATACAGTGCACTAAATTCCCCTTATATTCAAATATCTAGATATATTATGTAATTTTTATATTATTTTATAAAAGTTATGCATGTATTCATAGTATATAAATGTGGATGCATTTGTGTGCATAGCTATAATTGTTGGAAATGTGCTATGTATGCAAGAATTAATAAAGTTCACATACATCTTCCTTGTTGAGGATAATTGAATGAATGTGATAAGTGCACAGGTACCACAATAAATGGAGGTGGATTTCTATAGTATTTTTTTAGTTGATGTTAAATAGGTATTTGGAACCAATTTCATTTTCAGAGGAAAACCTCTTGTTTCTTGAGTTCTGACCTGTGTAAATAATAGGGAGATAAATATCCCAAGAAAAAACTTAAAAATTGTGCTGAGAAGAACATTCCAAAGTTTTAAATTTTTCATATGAAAACAAATGTATTCTATTTTAAATGTTTGAATATTGTATAAATATAATAAGAAAGATAGTGATTAATGTCAAATAGCTTCGCTTTTCTCAGCACTGTATCTTGCATGGTAGTTTGGCTGTGTTTTCCGTAAGTCAAGGTACAGTGTGTTTCTGAGAGCATCCTATTCTTAGTAGAATATTTCTCCTTTTCATGTTTTGCTTCTCTTTGTACCTTGTGAATTGGTACAGAGAACTTTTGCATTTTGTGCTGATGTATAATGTTGAATTGTAGAATGGAAGTTAGTTTATGCTGTAGGTAGCTTTAAATTTGTGCATGGGAGATAGAGCTAAAAAAAAATTTAAATTAAGTATGGGGAAGTTAAACTTTCATTTAATACATGGTTTCTTGTTCGTGATTTTTAACTGTCTGATATGACTGAGTCAGTCATATTAAAAGTGCATTTATTTTGGACTTCTTTCAAAAGTGAGCCTCAAAGCTTGGCAGGCTTTGCCTCTTTAGTGTTAATGAGATTTTTTTCAGACAGAAAAAAGGAGAGTAAAATTTGAAAATACTGTACAGATTGGTTATTTTTGCCATGTTATCATCTCTTGCTTATGTTTGATCTATTCGCATACCTGTGACTTCAGATTTTTGAGCTGAAGACATGACTGTGAAGTGTAGGCGTATTTTATATCCGTTGCCCCAGTTAGTTTTAGATTTGCATTGTATCTTGTGAAGAGAGCTTTATTCACTCTGCAGCTAGCATCTTAAATAGAGGCTGCTCTTGGAGCTGACCTGACTTCACACACGTGTATGATTAGTTCTTCAGAGCAATAAATTTTGCTGGACTTTAAATCAAAAAAATCGAAGTCCTGGAGTAAGATACAGATTTCATGTATTGCTCTCCAATAGCAAGAAGTATTATCATCTTTATGTTCATAAACTGGCAAGGAGGACATTGTGGTTTAAAACAGAATTGTAATTTTTCCCCATGGTTTTCTTATTATTTGGGAGATATCCATTTGTTTTTAGATTTGCAGATGGTTTGAACGGCTTGGCAGTGAAGTTTGTAACTGTAGCAATATAATTGTGAGGTGGTGTTTCTCACTTTTAAGTAGTCTTAATGAGTGTCTTCAGGAGGTGTCTGCAGGACTCACAGGCTGTGTTGTCATGGAGGTCCTTAGAGAGACAAGTTCTGAGGTTATGGGAGTGGTACAATTATTTTTTACACCAGTCAAAGTGGTTTTTTTGCTTTTGTATTTGCAGTTCTGACAGTAAGTGTAGGTTAAGCTTAGTTGAAACTGAGTGCAAAGAGAGCCTGTTTTTAAAACCTCTTATTAAAGTATTATGTCAGAAAAGGCTTTGGAAGAATACTTTTGTTCAAGTTGATTTGGAGGAAGAATATAGTCTCTGTGAGCAGACCTATTATTAGATGGTAGATTAGCCTGTAGCTGTTGAGGTCAGTGACAAATATATTATCTTTAAATAGTAAATAATGTGCCCGACAGATACAAAATGGCAAATACAGTTCCTGCCCTGTGGAGTTTCCTTCTTGTGCAGTGAGAAAAAAGGGGACAGGGGTGCCCAGAGTAAACCTGCCCTGCCAGTACTGTTCATAATTATTTCCTTTCGGGCTTTGGGGTTTTTTGGTCAGTTCTGCTAGAAAGGGCACCAGACTTGAGGAAGAATACAAGAGACAATATATCACTGGGAAATGTTTATTTCATTGCTTACCTATCTTCTTTATAAATGTTGTAAAAGATGGTTTTCACTGCATATGGATAAAACATTAAACACCAGTAGCTATTTATTTACAAATACAAACTTGAAATTTTGGAATACAGAGTATACTACACTCCTGGTTACCTTCCATCTTCAGGCTGCCTAGAAGTAGAGCTGGACTGCAGAGAGGACTACATAATTGCTCTGAGCAGGTTTCGTGTCCAGTTTTAAAAACATGAGAAATCCTGTAGTGATCAATGCATAGCTACAGCTGGTTGAAGGGGACCAAATCCATTGAAGAGGTGATTTGGTTCCATTTTACCAGCTTTAGCAAAGCATTGGAGTGCAGGAAGCTTATAATTCAGTAACACGTTTTAAAGCACATGAGCAGTGCACAAAGAACACAGGGGTTTCTTCTGTATTACACAGCTTGTTTCTTGTCAATACTGATTTTTAACTCTTTCCTAATTTGGAGATTTTTAACTCTTTCCTAATTTGGAGATGGCACAGTTAAAAGCTGCATACCAGAAAGGCATGTGCAGGTTTGTTCTGTCCTTGAGTATTTCCTTGAGGATCTTTGGATGAGTCTCAAATCAAATCATAGTTACTGTTTTAACTTTTTCCTGTCTAGTGTAATCAAGTTTTAAAATAGATTAGAAATTGTAGTCTTAAATTTTTTATCATGTAGGGCTCCCTTACTTCTTTTTGTTAAACTTTACTGGGGAAGAATGTTTCAGTTTCCTTGTCACCCTCTACCCTCCCTTCCCATCATTCATTTTCTGGCAGGTTCTCCTTTGCAGCTGCTTTTATGCTGTAGCTGGTTAGCACAAATATAAATGCCAAGTGCTTTCAATTCCATTGCTATATCTGTGGTTAGTATTAACTTTTTAGGAATGATTATATAATATAGCAGGATATATTTAATTTGTTTTACCCATATAGTATATGTAAAGCGATTTAATGCCAGAAAAATGCAGCTTCTAAAGATTTATCTGGGGTTGCATCTGATTTCTTCTAAACTAAGGTCCTTAATACAATTGTATGAGCTCACATAGCTTTTTATGTGTCATACTGAATTCTTTCTGAGCTTTGACTGCAGTGGAAAGTAGGGGACAGCCTTAGTTCAAACCATTCCCTAGTAATGAGTATGTCAAGGATAGTCTGTTTGTTGCATAGTCTGATGATGGTGAGAAGATTTATGTAAATATATTCCCAAGACCATGTATCCTAATAGAAACGTAGCAGGTGTGTCACTTGGACTTAAACATCAAGATGGCTATAAAACGAGTTTCTATTTTTACCACTTATAGAGGAACTGTTTTACAGATACAGCTGCTCAAGTGCGCTTTTGGATGGCAATACAGTTTCATGTACTGGCCATATCGGGACAAAAAACGGCTGTGGAAAAAA
This sequence comes from Parus major, assembly GCF_001522545.3. Classification (NCBI taxonomy): domain Eukaryota; kingdom Metazoa; phylum Chordata; class Aves; order Passeriformes; family Paridae; genus Parus; species Parus major. The sequence goes on from NC_031769.1 coordinate 104,244,113, forward strand.
AGCCGTGTAGCATTTGATAATGTCAGCATCTGTTATCCCTGTCAGTCACACAGTTGAAATGTTTGAGTTACAACTGTGTCAGCAGATGCCCAAAGTTCAACGTGTGCTCGGTTAAAATTGAACAGCTGATCTAAGTGATGGATGTGACATTTTAGAGTGACTGGGTATGTATTCTTAGAGATATGCTAACATGAACTAGCAGGAAGCAATGTCAACATGTAATTTTAACTTTTGTATCACTCTGAACTGTCATTTTGTGTCAGAATAACATTGCAATGTTATACAAGGGACAACACAGTAAGATAAATCATTGTCAAAAAACTTTAAGATAAATTAAAGGTGATAAAAAAATGTGTCCCATTATATAGTAGAAACTAAATCAATTGGTGCTGAGAACAGGAACTCTTCAGGAGAAGAAAATGTTTAGCAATAACCCCATAGTGAACCTGTTAGTTATACCAAATTGCTTCTGTGAGCACGATCAAGTTTAGTAGTCTTGCTGTATTCAGAAAAGCTACTGTAATTTGATTTGTTTCCCACTATAAACGAGGTTTTAATTTAGATGTTAAGATACTGTAGCCTTCGTGTCAAAATATCTGCTCATAAGAGAAAGAGCTTTAAAACAAATATTGAAACATTGCTTTCTTAAGCAGGTAAGATAATATTTCTTTTTGTATGTATGTTAATATGTAGTGTCAGTTGTTAAAAATACCAGGCTATGTATATTATTAGCTGTTTGAGAATTATGTATTTAAAAATAAGTTCTCCATCTAAAAATCATGTGTTGCCTTTGCTTATTTTCTTGTTTGTTTTGGTTTGTTGTTTTTTTTCCCCTCACATACATTTTTAGTAAGCAAAGGGCTACAGTTAGAATCTTTAATCTGGGCCAAATGTGCCTACTTATCATGGACATATCCTATTCAATAACTGCTTTAGAAGGCTGCTGTCATGAATAGAAATGTCTGGATTGATGAGTGGGGAGTTCTTTCGTCTTGCTTTTCCCTTGTTCCCGAATTTGATGTTGAGTATCTTTACTTAGGGATAGTATGCAGCAGTTTATTTTAATTAATATCACTTTTAAAACTTGAAACTATTGAGGAAGTATTTCTAATGTAGTTCTTAAAATTTTCTGAATGCTACAATGTCTTTTTTATGGCTAATTTTCTTAAATTTGGATTTAAAATAAATCTAGCTTATTTGAAAATAGTATTTAAGATAACTTACCTTTTAGGCTGTTGTTTTCATTTCTGTTTTCATTTAGGAATCTGTCAATAGCTTTAATCCGCTGACTAGCAACTCTGGCCTAGAAATCTCTGTATTGTCACTTTCTGTGCATAAACCTGACACTGCACTTTGTATCGAAGAGCTCAGTGAGCATAATAAGTGCTGATTTGGATAAAATTCTAACTTAAGTCTTATTTATACTCAGTTATTTTAGCTATCATTTTCTCTAGATCACACCTGTAATTCTTTATCTCTTAATACTTGTCTCAGTTGCAACCTGTGGTTTAAATGTTCTATGGTAGATAGAAATTTAAGTACTACTATCTGAAGTACACAGAACAGGCTGTGATTGCTAGAACAGTGGCTTGTTTTTATGAGATGAATTTTGATAACCAGGCTTTTAAGTTTAGTTTAAGATCTATGAAGTGAAGAGTACTGGTAATGATGAATTTTGCAGCTATGCTGCAGTCTTAATTGGTGCATGTTAAGGTTTCATTTCCAGCCTTGCTTTGAATTCTGTTTGCAACTAATATTCTACTTATCAGCTGTTAACAGTAATTCCTACCTACTTTTATAGTCACTTAATTTAATGTTTTGTGATTTGTTACTAACAAGTATGAGTTATTTTGGCAATACCAGCTGACCCTTAGCAAGCCAGTTTGTCACATGAATGTCATTCAGACAAGAGGGAAACCTGTTTATTCCAGCAGCTGTTTAGTTTCCTCTTACTGGTCGTTCCTTGCCTGCCAAAAATACATACTTCTTTACATTCCATAGCATTGTATGTTCATATGGGTACATAAAGAAGTATGTGCTCTGAGCAGGTACTCACAGAGTTGCTTGACTGCCTGTCAGATGAACCTGAAAAGTATTTTGCTGCTTTTTCTTGCTGTCTTTAGGTAAAACTGGCTGACAGTTCTTTGGAAGGACAACAGTTCTGATAAACTGATGGTAGAAAATAAACTTACTATGCTAACTGAACTGCAATGCAATTTACCTGCACAGTGTCTTAAAGCTGGACATAGTTCACTGTTTTGGGATGGCACTGATGTTAGAAGTGCTTTTCCATATTTTTGCAGCCTCTTGCTCTTCTAAGTGACCATGTTTAAGTAGAGAGTTAAATCGCTGGTAGGTTTGCAGTGTCTTTTCTTAGAATTTGTAGTTGTAGTCCACTGTAAAAACTTCAGGTTTCTCCCAGGTCTTCTTGCAGATTTTCATGCTGGGATACAGTTTGCATCTAGTGTCCTGAAGGAAAGCATAGACTGATCTAAAATAGCAGTTATAAACTTATTTTCTTACCCCAAATCCCATTTCTATGCTTTTTGTATCCTGTCCATTATTCTGCAAACTCTGTGTACACTTATTTACACTGTATTTCAGAGTGGTTTAAAAAACAAAACAAAAAATAAAGCAAAACAAAAACACAAAAAGCCCAACCCAAACACAAAAGCACATGTCACCAGCAATCCTGCTTATCGTAAAGATGATGACATTGAATTAAAAGAACAACCTCTAACTGCTGTGACAGGATTTGGATTGTTAGGCCAAAGGTCACATTTGAAAGCTAATACCTATTCAACACTTCTGCAAGCAGCTTTTCTCATTTTAAAAAACTGGCACTCACCTCCTTCAGTCAAAGCCCTGTCCACCCTTGAAATATTTATGACAGCTAAAATAATTAACTAAAGAAATTATCCCAAACCAAACAAAAAACCTCGTAGAAACAAAGCCCAAGTTTAACCCTGTTCCGTAAGATTTCGTGCGACTTGGTTTGGAACAGTGGTTAAATATTTGATGTGCAGTACAGCTTTGACTTCTGAGGGACTGTCGGATATAGCTTATGCTTGCTTAATATGTATTTCAGGAGTTGATTCGGGTTACAGTAAAGAGTAACCTTTGTCTCTATAGAATTAGAAGGTAAACTTAAATAAGCTTAACAATTAGTAACTGTAATAGTTGTAAGGAAAGCTGAGAGCAGAGGAAGTAAGAATTTCTGCAGCTCATGACAAAAACCTAGTGCAGCTGATAGAGAGCAAATCAGAGTGTAGCAGTAGCTAGCACAGTAGTACAAGGAGAATCAGCAATGCAGCATTAGAATCACAGCAGTCACATTCTAGTTTTTAAGTAGGCTGTTTTCATGTACGTCTGATATAAAGCACCTTGAAAATTTTGCCTAGACCTATTTGAGAACTCAGCATTGCACTACCACACTGTTTATTAGGTTTTCTTTTTCAAGTTTGTACATTTTTAGTTGTGCAAAGGAATATAAGAATATATTTCACTGAAATGAACAACCAGTTAATGGCATTGCAGTTTATTAGTTTATCTTCTTTAAAAAGAATTCTGCCTACTAAGCAAGTTGGGATTTGGTTTTTTTGGTTTCTGCTTTTTTTTTTTTTTTGCTTTTTTTTTTTTCCTATGAAATTTGGACTAACAGTTGTTTTCTTTCAACCTGCTCTTTACACTACAAATGCTTGGTACTTTAGCACACTCAAAATTAAGCTTTTCCCAGAGTAGAGGGATTAATACAACAATTTAAAAAACAGTCTAGTAAATAAGATATACATGCAGAAAGTCATAGGCATCCTTTAAACGTGCAGAATAATGCAGGTCTCCTGATGTTCTGTTACCTGTAAGCTTAGTATCATGCAGCATTTGCAGTTGGAAGAGAGGTAATGACCTAGAGACACATCAGCAGCAGCCATCTCATCCTGAGTGCTCTCACTCTATTCGCTGAATCAGCTCTTCGTTACATGGGAGGGGGAGGCAAGGGGGGGCGAATGTCGGTGCATACAGTACCTCACCACCTTAAATAGATAAAACTTACAAGAAAAAAAAAAAATGCATGAAGATGGGTGCCTAATTGGCACCTTCTTCCTTTCTTTTGAATGCTGAAATATGGATGATGTTGTATAGAAATTATACCTTATGTCTGCTGGACTGAGAGTTAAGACTCCAAGAATAGATGCTATGAAGCCAAGGGAAGGTGAACTTAGCCCACTGTCAGATGAAGATAATCACAGGCAAAAAGAAAAACAAAAACCCAACAAAAGACCAAAACCAAGCCCCCAAAAGTTGGAGTTGCTTCCAAAAAAAAAAAAATTAGAAAAAGGCACCAAAAAAATAGCGATCGTCTCCCCCCTCCCCTGGCAAATATTGGTTTCTTCTAGTTCCTTAGATATTGCACTGCATCTTTTCTTGCTTGAGGTTATGTTTCCAGGCTTAGCTGTAGGCAGGTCTGTGTTGAAGCTACTTTCCATCTTCAGAGGTCAAGTCAGCTCGCGAGGTCAGGGCTCCCGCACACACACTACAGAAGTCACCAACCGTATTTCCCACTTAGAGGGCACGGGCAAAACTGTTACGGCTTTATAGGCAGCTAAGCATTTGAAACATGCACTCCCAGGCAAACAGGCTCTCTTGTGCCTCTCTCTTCCCTGACCATATTTAGTCAACCATTGCAAAAAATAGTCTCTCAGCTGTCGATTGTCGATCCGGCAGCGAAGGGAGCCTCTATCCAGCTCTCTGCCTATTGATTGTGCAGCCTGCACTTCCACCGCCGCTTAGCCATTTGTCCCCAGGTTTTTTTAGCACTGCCAAATAAAGCTCTCTCTCATGTTTCCAGTTAGATTTCCCAGGTTTTCACTGAGCTTGCGCTGCTACTAGTAAACCCTGATGAGGCTGTCACTATACTTAGAAACGTTTGGGG